>NC_064866.1:19232759-19532759 GCF_024139225.1 Suncus etruscus | reverse complement strand
GAGTAACCCCTGAGCGTTACTGGGTGTGGCCCAAAAACCAAAAAAAAAAAAAAAAAAAGAAAAAAGTCAACATAAAATTTAAGCTCTAGGGGCTGGAGAGACAGTATAATTAATAAGGTATTTTCCTAGCTTGCACCTGACCAATGTTCAATCCCCAGCACCCAGATGGTCTCCCTCGCTTTGCTAGAAGAGATTCCTGAACACTAAGAGTAAGCCCTGAAGCATAGCAGATGTGGCCCAAAATCCAAAAACAAACAAACAAACAAAAACAGTAACTAATAAAGGATGGAATTTAACCTTATTACTAATACCAATATAATGGCTAAGTCCTCAACTTACACAAGTACATGTTAAAACATTACCAATCAAACATGGTCTTGTTTTTTGTTTGTTTGTTTGTTTGGGGCCTCACCCAGCAGATTTTGAGATGCCTGGGATCAAACCCCAGCTGGCCAAGTACCAGGCAATATCACTTCGTCCTCCCTTTTTATTTGCTACCCATGGTCTTAATATATTGACTCCCGAAGAATTCAAAACTGTACGCTCTATCATTGAAAAAGTAAACCTTGGGCCGGGAAGGTGGCGCTAGAGATAAGGTGTCCGCCTTGTAAGCGCTAGCCAAGGAACGGACCGCGGTTCGATCCCCCGGCGTCCCATATGGTCCCCCCAAGCCAGGGGCAATTTCTGAGCACTTAGCCAGGAGTAACCCCTGAGCGTCAAACGGGTGTGGCCCAAAAACCAAAAAAAAAAAAAAAAAAAAAAAGTAAACCTTGGGGCCGGTAAGCTAGCATGGAGGTAGGATGTTTGCCTTGCATGCAGAAGGACGGTGGTTCGAATCTCAACATCCCATGTGGTCATCCGAGCCTGCCAGGAGCTATTTCTGAGCATAGAGCCAGGAGTAACCAACCCGAGCGCTGCCGGGTGTGACCCAAAAGCCAAAAGTAAACCTATATAAATAAGCCACTACAGCTGGTTCTCATAAAGACAAAACAATTTCAGAAATCTTGATGTACACAGGTTGAAACTATCAACTGTTACTTAGTCTCTATCTGATTTGAAATAAAGCCTGCGGGTTTTTTTGTTTTCTTTTGGGGTCACACACAGCAGTGCTCAGGGGTTACTCCTGGCAGGCTTAGGGAACCATATGGGATGCTTGAATTCGAATCACTGACCTGCATGCAAGGCAAACGCCTTACCTCCATGCTCTCTCTGGAACAGATGCTTTTTACACTGGGAATCAAGTCTTCTATTTGATAAACAACAACATATATATTGTCAGAAAAATAGTGTATGCCAAAACTATCTAAATCAAGTAATGTACCAGAGAGATAAGAAGATGTTATTCTAGACCAGAGTGATATTACAGTGGGTAGAGCGCTTGGCCTTACTTGCAACCAAACTAGGTTTGAATCCTGGCATCCCATGTGGTCCTTCAAGTCTGCCAGAAGTGATCCCTGAGTGCAATCAGGAATAAGCCCTTAGCACTACTGGGTATGGCAAAGAAAAAAAAAAGTCAGTCCTTAAAAAAACAAAAGTCCTTCCTGGTACAAACTACTTGTCACAAACTTGCCTGAGTCCCTAACTTCAAAGAACAACTGCTTTTTGAAAGGTAAAAGTCCTTCCTCAAGGTTATTTAGCTAGCAGCCCTCTGGGGTTACAGAGCCAAGCTGCAACTATCCTACTCAACTGAGTAAGAATGCAAAAAAGGGCCAGAATTTGAATCTAGACTCTTGAAATAGTTTGAGACTCCTATTTACAATGAAATTAATGTTGCTCTCGTTCTCTGGGAATATTTAATTCTGCAAATAAAATAACCAATTTTACTTTTTTCAAGTACTTTCAACAAAGCAATCCACATATCTGGCTCTATTGACTTTTGGTCTGGGACACACCACACAATAATCTTCAAAGGCTACTGCTGATTTAATAATGCTCAGGGGACCATATGGTACTCAGAATCAAACCTGGGGTTCTTAGAAACAAAAGCAAGTGCTCAGAGGCTGAAGACATAGCCCAGTGGGTAGGCACTTGCCTGGTACAGTTAGTTACACAGTGCCACATGGTCCCTAACTCTTGCCAGGAGTGATTTGTAAGTGCAGAGTCAGGAGTAATCCCTGAAACATCTAATAACTTGAAGTAGCCAAAAATCCCAGACAAGGGCCCGGAGAGATAGCACAGCGGCGTTTGCCTTGCAAGCAGCCAATCCAGGACCAAAGGTGGTTGGTTCGAATCCCGGTGTCCCATATGGTCCCCCGTGCCTGCCAGGAGCTATTTCTGAGCAGACAGCCAGGAGTAACCCCTGAGCACCGTTGGGTGTGACCCAAAAACCAAAACCAAAACCAAAAACAAAACAACCCAGACAAACAAAAATAACAGCTCAGGTCCATTTACCAATATTCCCAGTTCTCTATCCCATCTTTAAAGTCATTTTACCCATTCACTTGTAAAAAAAAACCTTCCACCAACAAAAATTTTTTTGTGAAATATTTTACTGTCATAGGTAGTTTCAAAGCTATATTAAATAAAAACATTTTTTCTAAAAAAAATAAAGCTTTTAGAAACTCATAGTAAAGTTCTGTTTTTGATCACACAAAAAAACTAATATAACAACTCTTTAGTTCTTAGCCTCACATTATGATTATAAATAATCGGGTGACACAGATCATAATTTAACAACAAAACTGAAGGATTAAAGGGGCCAGTGATAGTACAGCATATTGCCTTGCATGCTCCTGACCCAAGTTTGATCCCTAACATCCCATATAATTCCCCAAGCCTGCCAGGAATGATATGTGAGTGCAGAGTTAGAAGTAATGGCTGAGCACCAGCAGTCCCAAAACACAGAAACAAAAAAAACACTAAGCACTATAAAATGTCAGAATGCATTTACAAGTCAATTATCCTAAATGATCTATACCTAGAGACATTAAAATGTTTCATGTTAGAACCTGTAAAAGCTGTATCTCTACACATTTCAAAAAACAGAAAATCCACATTACTATCACAGTTTTGATCACTAAAGGACAAATAATAGACTGATAGTTACTATGTAAAATGGTGTTATTTAAGAAGAGAAAGAGTCCCATAAGAAAGAAAATTATGCACCCTTAGCGGGGATGTTGCTGAATGTAATTATAAAATGTTTATTGAATTTAATCTCAGCAATTAACAGTTAGCTGCAAGTTTTTAAACTTTGGAAAGTACTTATCTTTTTGGGATATTTTTCTAGGAACATACAGTCAAATTTTGCCAACAACTTCAAGGTAAAGTTAAAAGAATCACACTTCAAAAAAAAAGAAACACAGTTCTACATAATTTGCCTTAATTATGTACTATTCAGAGTTTAGTAAGTCTAACCCTGGTTACAGAACTAATTTAAAGAAAATCAATTGTCACCTTTTATTTGGTTTAAAAGGGTTCATATTCTACTATTAAAACTACAGTGGGTAGGGTGTTTGTTTTAAACTCCGTTGACCCAGGTTCCTTCGATCTTCAGCATCCCATATGTCCCCTGAGCCTGCTAGGAGTAATTTCTCAGCACAGAGCCAGGAGTAAACCCCTGAGGACTGCCGGGTGTGGCCCAAAAATAAAACAGTAACAACAAAGCACTACGATAAATCTGTTCACTTTGGCAAAAGTGATCGACTCATTGTACTTTATTAATAGTAAAACTGGTTAATTGGGCTTTATTAAAATGTCACTAGCAGAAGGATAAAGCAAGATGATTATTAGTACTATTTTTGAACACTAAAAAGAAAACGAAAGTGGGACAGGTCTGTACCATTACTGCCCAAGGATGTGGAGGATTTTGAGCTGGTCCCGTGCTAACCACGGCCTCAAACAACTGACTTGAACTGAATCTGCCCACTCATTGGTGGACTTTAAAAACTCACAGAAGGATGCAAAAAATTAAAAAACAAAACAAAAAATAACTCACAGAAAGGCTAGAGTGAAAACACAGCTGTAAGGCGTTTGCCTTGCACGAGGCCAACACAGGATGGACCCGGGCATGATTCCTGGCATTCCATATGGCCCCTTGCACCTGCCAGGAGCAACTTCTGAACACAGAGCCAGGAGTAACTCCTGAGTGCAGCAGAGTGTGACCCCAAAACCAAAACAAACAAACAAATTGACAGAAGGGGCTGGAGAGAAAATTCAGTGCATAAGGCACTTGCCTTGCTTGACTCAGGGCAACTGGGTTCAATAACCAGCATCCCATATGGTCCCCTGAGCATCTCCAGGAACTTGAGTGCAGGACCAGGAGAAAATCCTGAGCATTGCTGGGTGCGGCTCCAAAAAAAAGCACACACAAAACAAAACAAAAATACATCGAAACACATGAAGAACAAACCAATACCAAGTGGTAGTTTTATTCCTTTAACCCAGCAAAATAAAAAAAAAAAGAAAAACAATTAAAAATGTCTAGCAATAGGGGCCGGGCGGTGGCGCTGGAGGTAAGGTGCCTGCCTTACCTGCGCTAGCCTAGGAGACGGACCGCGGTTCGATCCCCCGGCGTCCCATATGGTCCCCCAAGCCAGGAGCGACTTCTGAGCGCATAGCCAGGAGTAACCCCTGAGCGTTACCGGGTGTGGCCCAAAAACCAAAAAAAAAAAAAAAATGTCTAGCAATGTACTAGAGTCACACACATTTTTATCATTTCAAATACATAATCATTTTAAACTTCATTGGATTAAAATATTCATAAACAAAAACCCTCTGACTGTCCAGTGCCCTTAGAAAAGAATACTAGAGAAGTGCATAAAAATGATAATACCAACATGCGCATAGCTTATATTTTTGTGTGCTCACTGAACACTTAAAATTGGCATAAAACATTTTGACTTGTGCCCAAAAGCAAACTATGAATTCACTACAAAGTTAATAAGTAAATGAATTTTAAAAAGATGAAAATAGATTAATCTCACATATCTCGTGGGGTTTGGAAAGAAGACATATGCTATCGACAGAATAAAACAAAACTATAAGATGTAACATAACTGAACTTTATAAGGAAGTGGAAGGTTTCCTAATAAGTTTCAAATCTTTTGCAAAGAATGTAACTCTAAAACTGCCTCCAGTCCTTTTTCCTTTTTTATTCAGTCAGACCCTTTTATTCCTTCTAGTTTGTAAATTGTACCAAGAATTAGGAATGCCATGTCCTCATGAGGCTCTTTCTCCACGTAGCTCTAACTTTCTGGTCAAGCGACAGTACTACTGCTAACAGACTAAAAAGCAATGCATTCACTAATCAAACACAAAATGATCATTCGAACCTGAAAGCCAGATTGGTGGCAAATAGTAAGTCTGCCAATGAACTGAAACTAATCCCAAAGTGTCACCTAGGTCCCAAGCTTTCTCATTGCCAGCACACGCTGGATCCTATTCGGAACCTTCAAAAAGAAGTTGTCTTACACCTGCCATGCAGTGCTAGAGCATGACAGGGAGCTCTACTGAAACCAAAAGTAGAAAGGCAAAATTTATGTGTCAGTCCTGAGCAAAGTGCATTTCCCCTTCCCATTCTATTTACGAGCATGGACCTCAAAGAATGCAAAAAAGAAAAAAGATCCGAGTGTGTGTGGTCAGGGAGAAATGTCAGCATTAAAAAAAAGTATGCAGGGGCCTAAGCGATATAGCACAGCGGTAGGGCATTTATTTGCCTTGCATGTGGCTGACCCAGGAGGGATCTGGGTTTGATTCCTGATGTCCCATCTGGTCCCCCTGAGCCAGGATTTCTGAGTACATAGCCAGGAGTAACCCCTGAGCGTCACCGGGTGTGGCCCCAAAACCAAAAAAGAAAGTATGCAGAGTGACTTTCAATTGAAAACAAAAAAGAAAAAAATGCTCTGTCCCCTGCTGGTTTAACTACCATGCACAACATAAAGTTGATGGTACTTTTTCTATAAAGCTACCCTTTGCAAACTCTTCTTCGCTTCCCACCGTGCTCCCTTCTGTCTGGCATTTTCAGAAATCAAAACAATCGAAAAAAAAAGATCTAGGAACGAGCTAGAGCCACACACATTTTTTTTTTTTACCACTTTAAATACAGAGTCCTTTCAAACTTCCTTGGATTTAGAGATTCATCATCATCATCAACAACAACAACAATAAAGCCCTTCTGAACTCAGTCCACTGAACTCAGTTCAGAGCCCTGAAGAACAGAAAAGTCCTAAAAGGAGAAGTGCACAGACACGCACACACACAAATGAAATGACAATCTATACCAACAGGCACATAGCCTATATATTTTTGGGGTGCTCACTGAACACTTAAAATTGGTAAAAAACAAAACAAAACAAAACAAAACAAAACAAACAGGGGCCTGAGAGATGGCATGAAGGTAGGGCATTTATTTGCCTTGCATGCAGAAGGACGGTGGTTCGAATCCCGGCATCCCATTATGGTCTCCCCAACTCTGGAGCCTGCTAGGAGCGATTTCTGAGCATAGAGCCAGAAGAACCCTTGAGCGTGGCTGGGTGTGACCGCCCCCCCAAAACAACAACAAAACCCAAAATTGGTAAAAAAAAAAAAATAAATAAAACAAAACACCCAAGGGAGATTGAAAATTAAAAAAAAAAAAAGCATGGGAAAAGAAAATTAAAATTACTGGGGGGTCTGGACACAGGTCCCCAATTAAGATCTTGGGAGTCTAGGCCCCAGGGAAGTGGAGATGGGGTGTCCTGCACCCCCTTTAGGTCATGCTCCAGATTTGGGGAAGTCAAGGCAAGGTGAGGGGAGGGGTGGTGTGGACCTCCCTGGAGCCAAGGGAGATCTAAGGAATAAAGGACTTAGTCTAAGAACTAAGAGGGTGGGGCAAGGGGTGTACCCCAAAAGCCAGGGGGCCAGTCCAAGGACCCCCAAGAACATACATAGCCAGGTAAACTAGAGCTAGCTAGCTGCAAGGCCTGGCAGGGAGCAGACCTAGGAGGAAAGAGGCCCGCGCACGCGCAGATGCTTTCTCCCGACCGCGCATGGGCAAACGAGGCTCCCCAAGACGCCTGGGGGCGGGGCGGGTTCGCAGGTGGCGAGTTCGAGCCCCGAGTCCGGAAGAAAGCTCCGGCGCGACGGGATAGGCCGGAAGTGGGTCGGAGGCACGCGAGGATGAACCTGCGTGAGAAAAGCGAATGGCTCCGAGCGGAAGTGCAGTGCCTCACCGTGCCGCCGTCCTTAATGATGATCTTCTTGGCCAGCATGATACTGCGGTTGGCGGCCCGTTTCTTCTTCTTCCCCTGGGTCATTTTACCATCCTCCTGGCGAGCCGAAGCCAACGCGCGGTGGTGGGCGGCGGCGGCGGCCGCTACAGCCGGGCCGAGCCGCTCGGGGCTCCCGCCGCCATCTTGAAGGCCCGGCCTGCCTCAGGCGGCGGCGGCGGCAGGGGCGACGGCGCGTCACATCGTTCGATCGGACGCCGCCGGAGTCACGCCCATGCGTATTGGCCACGCCCACGAGGCGCCTTTCGCTCCTGTGATTGGCCACGCCCGCGTTACGCCGCGACGCCCTGGGATTGGCTACGCCCACCCGATGTCGGCCCGCTCGTGTGATTGGTCACACTCACACGGCGCCGGCACGCCCATGGCTGTTGGCTACGCCCACAGGACACCGCCCCGCCCTGTGTTTGGTCACGCCTACCGACGTCGGCCCGCCCGTGTGTTTGGTCACGCCCACACGCCACCGCCTCGCTTATGTGATTGGTCACGCTCATGGGCTTGGCCACGCCTCCGAGACGTCGCTCTGCTCATGGGATTGGTCACGCTCAAACGACGACGCCCCGCCCATGAGATTAGCCACGCCCACATAACGGTGCCAGGCTCGTGGCTTCGCCACGCCTCTACACGACGCCGTCCCACCCGACTGACTGGCCACGCCCACACAACGCCGCCCCGCTCATATGATTGGTCACGCTCACAGGACGGCGCCTCGCCCATGAGATTGGCCACGCCCACAAGATGGCTCCCGGTCCCGCCCCTCCAGCTCTTGGAACGCTTCTTCCTGAGGATGCTATAGAACTCTAGGCTGCCTTGGAGGGGAGTACCGGAGCGGTGGCGCAAGCGGTAAGGCGTCTACCTTGCAGGCACTAAGCTAGGACGACCGTGATTCGATTCCCAGTCCCGGCGTCCCATAGCCAGGAGCGATTTCTGAGCACATAGGCAGGAGGAACCCCTGAACTGACATCAATGGATGATTTGGCCCAATAAAACAAACCAAAAATAAATAAATAAAAATTAAAATGTTTGGATGATGCAGGGAGTTGGCTGGGGAGGATTGATTTAAAAAACTAGGAGATCAACCCTTTCTTTTTTATTTTCTTCAAAAATTAAGATGGTTAATTATTTAATTAATTATTTAATTAGATTTCATCTTCAATTTATTTTTTGCATTTCTGTCTAGGAACATTCATTTTTTAATTTTAATATCTTTAGTTAAGCACCTTGATGACAACTAGGATTGTAGTTGCGTTTCAGTCCTATAAAGAAGACTCACCTTCCGCAGTGCAACATTCCTATCAGCAATACCCCAAATCTCCCTCCCTCCCCTGCCTGTACTCTAGACAGGCTTTCTACTACCCTCACTCATTCACTTTGGGGTTTTTTTGTTGTTTTTTGTTTTTGGGCCACACCCGGCGGTGGCCAGGGGTTACTCCTGGCTGTCTGTTCAGAAATAGCTCCTGGCAGGCACAGGGGACCATATGGGACACCGGATTCGAACCAACCACCTTTGGTCCTGGATTGGCTGCTTGCAAGGCAAACGCCGCTGTGCTATCTCTCCGGGCCCCACACTCATTCACTTTGTCATGATAATTCTCAGTGTAGCTTCCTCTAACTGCACTCGCCATTCTTCGTGGTGAGCGTCCTGATCAACCCTTTCATTAAGGGATAGGCACTAGCCATAAGGAATGTGTATGTATATGTGTGGGTGGAAAAAGTGTGGCCTCGCAGGAGGGAAGGTGTGACTTGCGTGTGATTTTAAAATAAGGCCTACTAACTCAATGATAGGTTTTTCTGGAACTCACTTCCTATGCCCTGGAGTACTGGCTGGGCTTAGTGGCTTGTTGTCTGATAGATTCTTTTAGGAGTGGTTGTACTAACTGAAGGGCCTTGCAAGTCAGAGAATCTTTCTGCAGCTGTTTTGGCTTCACTGCCAGCCCCCAAGTCTCAGGACAGCTCAGGCATCTGGGACTGAAGTTTCAGTCCATCAGCTCTCACTAGAACCAGCCAGGGCAAAGTAACTCTCCAAAACCAAGATTATTAAAACATGTGTGGGGCACTTGCTTTGCACGTTCACGGTTCGATCCCCCGGCATCCCATATGGTCCCCCAAACCAGGGGTGATTTGCTGGGAGCCAAACCTGTTCGCTAGACGCCAGCGCCTGCAAACAGATCCTTCGTGGATTTTCGGGAAAAAACCCGCGGGGAGAGAGTGGGTACACGGATGGCGAACGACGGAAAATATGTTGTAGAAATGAATGAAACCACGCAGATTGCATGGGGACTCTCGTTTACAGAAACGGAGACATTTTTATTTTCTGAGCTAGCTGTTTTTAAAGGTTAGAGGCTTGGAAGGCAGATGCAAATTTTAGGCATCAAAGAGACTGGGGAAAGAAAAGGAGGACTCTAGCTTAAATTAGCATATAAAAGAGTTGAAACTGAGGGTGAAAAGGCCAGCTTGTTTTGGGTTCCCTTGTTTTGGGTAAAACAGGAGGAAAAGGTAATTTTCAGGTGGACTGTTTCAGAGTTTCGGGGAAACACTGAAGATTACAGAGGAAAAACTGAAAATTGCTTTTTATTGAGTAAACAGAGAAAAACTGAAAATTACTCTGTTTTGGGTAAACAGAGCAAAAAGTGAAAATTACTTCACTCATGAGCTAAGTTGAAAAACCAGTTCTTGGCACCAAGGTAGTTTTGACAGTGGGAGACTTTTGGCTGGATTGATTGCTGTTCTAGTAGAAAGAATTTACTAAGGCCTGATTTTTAATAAAGGTTTAAAATAAAGAGAGAAATAGTTACAGCCCTTATGAAATTATGTCCAAATAATCCACGCAAAGGGTCGAGAGAGAGAGAGAGAAAGAGAGAGAGAGAGAGAGAGAGAGAGAGAGAGAGAGAGAGAGAGAGAGAGAGAGAGAGAGAGAGAGAGAGAGAGAGAGAGAGAGAGAGAGAGAGACTAGAGAGTAGTGCAGCCTTGCACACAGCCAATCTGGGTCCCATCTCTGGCAAGCAGAGGCAGAATAAAAATTAAGCATCACCAGGTGTGTCCCCACCCCACAAAATACTCGCAATTAAGTACTAAGTAAACTAAGCTCCAATCATACTCCACACCTCCAGACTACATTAGGTAAAAAAAAGAATGAATTCTTTTTTTTTTTTTTTTTGGTTTTTGGGCCACACCCGGCGATGCTCAGGGGTTACTCTTGGCTGTCTGCTCAGAAATAACTCCTGGCAGGCACGGGGGACTATATGGGACACCAGGATTCGAACCAACCACCTTTGGTCCTGGATCGGCTGCTTGCAAGGCAAACACCGCTGTGCTATCTCTCTGGGCCCAAGAATGAATTCTTTATACAGGTTTTGTCACTTCTTTAGGTTTGAACATTTCAAAATGATTTTCTAGTTCTTCCATTTCTATAACTGACTACGATAGAAATGGCACGAAAAAGAGAAGATGTTATATTTTTTTATAATCAAGTAAACTTAATTGTTTGCAAATTCTCTCTTGCTAATAAAATATTTGAACAGGTACTGAAGAGACCTGGGACTAACTTGGTTTGATTCCTGGCATTCCATATAGTCCCTCAGCTTGCCAGGAGTGATTTCTGAGCGCAGAGCCAGGGGTAACCCCTGATCATTGCCAGTGTGACCCAAAAATCCAATCAATTAATAAACACTGCTTTTGTTTGTTTGTTTTGGGAAATCTCAGAAGCCCTCAGTGGTTATTCCTGGCTCTGCATTCAGAAATCGCTCTTGCAGGCAAGGGGGACCATATGGGATGGATCAGTTGCCTGCAAAGCAATTGCCCTACCCTGTGCTATCTCTCCAGCCCCAGATACTGCTTTAAAACAAACAAACAAACCAATAAAAAAAAACCCACAAACATTTGAACAAATAGGAAGTTCTTTAGAGAAAATGAGATTTTTATAGTGGGGGTTTTGATTTTTGGATCACGCCTTACTTTTGGCTCTGTGCTTGTGGGTGCTTGAGGGTCAACCAGGATTGACCAGGGATTAAACCCAGGTCAGTGTGTGCAAGGCAAGCATCCTACCTACTACCATTTCTCTGAGATTTTAAAATTAAATCCCCAGCAACTTTATTGGGGTTGGGAGTTCTGGTGGAGAATACTGTGGAGGAACGACTCCCCACACTACTGAGACCAACAGGACTGGCCATTCAGTATTTAATTCTGAGAATGTAGTAATGCACAACACCAGGGTAAAGTGGTAAGACTCGGGGTTTTCCTGTCCTACAAGAGAAGATGCTTAGGAGGCCATGTGATGGTAAGGGTCCAAACCTGGCTTGGGCATATCTGAGGCATAAACCCTGGCCCAGGACTTGTTTTTGATAGATAGATAGACATTGGTTAAGATCAGTTATTGCCTGACAGTACAAGAATGTTTCATAGCCCTATACTTCATCCAGTCATACCAATTCTATCATCTTCAGGAACATATTATTCATTCAAAAATTCTTTTTTGGGCCGGGCGGTGGCGCTAAAGGTAAGGTGCCTGCCTTGCCTGCGCTAGCCTTGGACGGACCGCGGTTCGATCCCCCGGTGTCCCATATGGTCCCCCAAGCCAGGAGCAACTTCTGAGCACATAGCCAGGAGTAACCCCTGAGCATTACCGGGTGTGGCCCAAAAACCAAAAAAAAAAAAAAAATTCTTTTTTGAGAACCTACATTTGTCACTTTTATTAGACACAAAATACATTAATAATGAGATTGCACTTATCAAGCATGGAGCAGTTAAACTGGGGGACACAGTTACAAAAGGCAGGTAATGGCAGTTTTGATGTGTTGTTGGAAGTTTGGTTTTATTTCTTAAAGTTTATTGATTGGTTTTGGGGCCACACCCAATGGTGCTCAGAAGTTACTCCTGGCTCCTTACTCAGAAATTGCCCCTGGCAGGCTGGGAAACCATATTGGGATGCCGGGAATCAAACCGGGTCCATCCCGGGTTGGCTGCATGCAAGGCAAATGCCCTACCACTGTGCTATCTCTCCAGCCCCTGGAAGTAATTTATTAAGAAAAGTTTTAGCATACGTTGAATGTACAGTGTCCCAGACTTTTCTAGAAGAGTTGCTAGTAGCAAACAAAGACCAGCCTTGTTCTAACAGACTTAACATATCTATACTGTGGCTTTGAATTTTGTTTTGTTTGGTCTTTGGGGTAGCAACAGTTGAGGTTTAGGGCTTGCTCTAAGCAATACCAGGAATCAAATTCCAGCCTCCCTCATGCAAGAATTTCACTGAGCTGTTTCAGATCCATGTTCTTGTGGATTTGTGATTGAGGCTTGTAAATATCTTTGCCTTGAAAGGTTGACATTTCAGTTGGTATTCTTGGGTTACATACAGTCAACAGAAATTAGGATTGGCTAACAAGCAAAAAGGGGTTCCCAAATTAATGAGGACAAAAATAAGGGCTTGAAAACAGACAAGAGGGGCCGGGCGGTGGCGCTAGAGGTAAGGTGCCTGCCTTGCCTGCACTAGCCTTGGATGGACCGCGGTTCGATCCCCCGGTGTCCCATATGGTCCCCCATGCCAGGAGCGACTTCTGAGTGCATAGCCAGGAGTAACCCCTGAGCGTTACCGGGTGTGGCCCAAAAAACCAAAAAAAAAGAAAACAGACAAGAACCAAGGTTTAGAAAGATTATGAAAACACTCCAAGAAGCATTTCAGAAGGAAGTGGAATTCTTTGGGTGAAAAGAGAAGTGACTGAAACTAAATACTCTTTTATGTTTTTGTTTGTTTTTGGGTCACACCCGGTGACGATCAGGAGTTACTCCTGGCTATGTGCTCAGAAATCGCTCTTGGCATGGGGGACCATATGGGACACTGGGGGATCGGACTATCCTAGGTCAGTGCATGCAAAACAAACACCCTATTGCTTACGTCACTGCTCCGGCCCCTGAAACTAAATATTCTTATAGAGACAAGATTAGGGGCCAGAGCAATAGTATACTTAGCAATAGTATACAATAGAGGGCACTTGACTTGCTGCAGCTGCTCAGGTTCTATCCCTGGCACTACATAAGTTGATCCTTCGGCAGTCAGATCTGGCCCAAACACCAAACAATTTTTCTTTTTCTTTGGTTTTTGGGTCACACCTGGCAGCACTCGGGGTTTACTCCAGGCTCTATGCTCGAAATCACTCCTGGCAGGCTCGGGGGACCATAGGGGATACCGAGATTCGAATCACCGTCCTTCTGCATGCAAGACAAATGCACTACCTCCAGGCTATCTCTCCGGCCCCAAACAACACAAAATTTAATAGTTTTATTCTTTTAACTTTTCCTTAGGATAATGATGATGGTCATTTAAAATAAGCTCAAAATTATATATGAAAAGATAGCATAAAAACTGCATATTGAAAATGTTTTAATTATAGTTCAGGCAATACAGTTACAATAGTATTAATGTCTATAGTTTTGCTGTAGTTGTGGTGCTTTCCTACTAGTAAAGTAACCCTCCACCACTGCCTTATGTCACTTCTAGTCATCTTTGCTTGGTTATTTTTAAATTCAAAACCAAGGGTTTGTCATCATCTGATGTTATCTATTCCCTTGTTTTTCCATATATAAACAGGAATGAGATCATTTGTCCTACTTAAGTCTGATGCTCTCCAGTTCCATCTAAAAACATTTTAATTTTTGATTTTGTTTTGGGGCCACACGAGAGATCCAGGAGTTAATCCTGGACCCTCACTCAAGGATCACCCGTCAGCGCTCAGGGACCAAATGGGATGCTAGGGATCAAACCTGGGTTGAAAGTGCCTTATCTACTGTACTCTCACCAGCCCCAACCTTATTACATTTAATTGTTCATTAAAATGGTTCAGAATGTAATAACTGTCATTAAATATGATTAAAAAGAATAATGTGTACTACACCACTGATTATAAACATGTTTTTCTTTAAGTCATCTTTCAATTCAGAATCATTTGATAAGCTTTATATTAAAAATAACTATAAAGATTTCTGTAAACGAGTGTCATAACTTGTGCCATTCGCGTTACTTCACAAGAAAATGAGTTACTTTGACTTCATCAGAGTTTTGGCCTAGAACTTTAGATCTCAGAAAGCTTGAATATTCATGATAGGCCCTCAGACTACATGATAATTAATGCTAAAAAGATTACTACAAACTGATGTCAGTTAGATCTCCAGGAAAATGCTGGGCTGGAGTTGTGGTCAACCACACTGGGCAAAGAACCAAGCATTCTCAGAAATAAAGATCAGAAGATATACAGATACCTTCTAGTGACACAGCTAAAAGGGCCCCAGTTCCATCCATAGCACCATAATAGGCCCAAGGACACTGCCAAGTGAAGCTCTGAGCACCATTGGTCCCGAGCAGCATCATATTATCAACAAAGCAATAAAGATAGGAATTAATCCTTAATAGTGCTTACAATTTTAGCTCTATGCATTGAAATAGAGAAGCAATTAAATTCAAGCTCAAGTGGAAAAATACTAATTATTATATCAAATACCAATAATTACTTTCCCTTGAGGCTAGTAAAGAGAGAATTTAAAACAAAAATGCTTAGATTATTACCATATATTGGTACAGAGATTCCAATATAAAGTCCAGTCTCATACTAGAGCATTATAAAGGAAGAAAAATCATGTTATAAAGATAGCAAGAAAAGTAGAATAAAGATTTTTGAATTAGGTCAGTTGCAGCACAGTGCATAGGTTTTTGTATGTGGCCAACTTGGGTTTGATCCCCAGAATCCCATATGGTGCCAGGAGGCTGCCAGGAGTAATTTCTGAATGCAGAGCCAAGTGTAACCTCTGAGCATCACTGGGTGTTACACACTCCCCAAAATAATATTTGTGAGTTATTTTTTAGTAGAGAATGATGATAGTAAGTAATTCATAGGCTAAGTCAGACACAGACAAACAGGGAAGCAAAGAAATATACCAAAAACTTTATGTAGTTATTATGAAAATAATCCATTGCCATAAGTCCATTATCTATTTAATAGATAAGTGGATTCTAAAAATGACAGAAATTTATCAATTTTAAAAAGTCATTTAACAAAGAACAGTTTATACATTATGCATCCATAACAATTTAAATACACAAATTACATTCTCAAACCCAAAAGAATCATTCAACACAAATAGACATATAAATTCAGAAATCATTAAAAAAAGCTTTTAAAAATATCAGAGTAAATTATATCCATATGCTAAAAAATAAAATTAATTTAAATAAGAGTTTTATACAATTGTGGAAGTTCCAAAAATTCAGTGATAGTGCAACAGAGCCATATTTTTTTAATAAATGTTTTTAAGTTTGTATAATAGTCCCATTTAATAGTCACAGTCTGTATGTATTATGTAGTGTATGCTACCAGGAATTGAGACCAGGATCTCACACATGTATGACAAATGTTCTATTGATATTCTATTGATATTGATAGAACAAATGTTCTATATTCCAACTCTCTACATTATAGGTTTAAAGAAAAAATTTGAAAATCAGCACTGGAAAAAAAAAGTTACTATTAAAACATTTTACTTTTGCCCATGTATTGAAAGTTGTAAATTCTAGTAATACTCATCAGAAGAGTCAGGTATTTTGGCAAGGTTCAGAGGACCAAATTTTGACAAAGGTGCTTTTTCTTTGCTCATGTAATTAATTTAAATTTGTTACAGCACCTGGAAATTCAAATGTGCTACATGTCCTTTTTTCCCTTCAACTTTAAAATTTTTTTATTAGTTTGGGGGCCACATCCAGCTGTGTTCAGGGCTTACTGTGGCCCTGTGTTCAGGGATCACTCTTAGTTAGCTGTGCACATATGTGGTACCAGGGATTAAACCCAGGTAGGCAGCAAGCCAGCCAATAGGACAATTACCCGCTGTACTCTCTCTCCTTCCCTAGCCTGGAGATGCCCGGGAATGCATCTGGTTGGCTGAGTGCAAAGCTAAATGCATACCTGCTGTGCTATCATTATAGCCTGTCCTGGAGATTCTTAAGATGACATTCAATGTAGCATAAATATGTTGTTGTTTTTTGTTTTGCTTTTGGGCCACACCCGCATTAACGCTCAGGGGATACTCCTGGTTCTGCGCTCAGAAATCATTCCAGGCTTGGGACACCATATGGGATGCCGGGGATGGAACCAAGGTCCATCCTTGGTCAGCTGCATGCAAGGCAAACACCCTACTTCTGTGCTATTGCTCTGATATCAACATAAATTAACTTTTATAAACTTTTTCTAAATAAAGCATACATTCACATGCAATTAAATATTAATATAATGAAAGTATAAATGAGCCATACAAAATCCTGTTATAAAAAAATCTCAGTTGAGGGGGCTGGAGAGATAGCATGGAGGTAAGGTGTTTGCCTTGCATGCCGAAGGTCATTGGTTCGAATCCCGGTATCCCATATGGTCCCCAGAGCCTGCCAGGAGCGATTTCTGAGCATGGAGCCAGGAGTAACCCCAGAGCACTGCGGGGTGTGACCCCCCAAACCTCCCCCCAAAAATATCTCAGTTGAATGACTACAATTACATTTTAAAAGTTTATTACCTTGATATGTAGGAAAGTATATCAGTTCTTAAGAATAGGGATGGAGAGACATCTCAGGGGGCTAAGCACATGCAAAGCATGTGGGAGACAAAGGGTTCATCCCTGATACTGCAGTCTCCCAAACATTGCAGGGAGTGGCACCCCTGCACCACAAACACCACTGGGTGTGCCCAACTCTCCAAAATAGTCATCACTCTACTAAATTGATTGAGTACAAGTCAATCTCTTTCCAGAATCCATTTTCTTAGACTTTATTCAAGTAACATTTTTTTAATCAATATAAACTGATTTCAACTTTCTAGTCCTAAAAGCAGCTTACTTTTCAAAAACTCGTTAAAGATATTACTGTATTAAGACATCTTTATGTTACATTTCAAACTTTCATAATTACCATAAATGATATATATTTCAATTAAATTTGAGTGTTGTGGACTAACCCAGGGACCAAATATATTTACCTGGCCCTCATACTCTACTTTTTGGGGGCCACACCTGGCAATGTTCAGGGGTTACTCTTGGCTCTGCACTCAGAAATCACTCCTGGCGTGTTCAGAGGACCATAAGGGATGCCAGGAATTAAACCCAGGTTGGCTGTATGCAAGGTAAGTGTTCTACCCGCAGTACTATTGCTCCAGCCTCATCATAATTCTTAATTTTTATTGAAGTCATCAATTGGGACTCTGTTCCATTAGCAAAAATTAAATAAAGCAGTTGAGGTAACAAGTAAACTTTATAAAAGTATCATTGTGTCACTGTTAAAAAATATTAAAGAATTTAGATAAGGAATCATTTCTAAAAGATTAATAAAATCTTAGAAGAGGGGCCGGAGAGATACCATGGAGATAAGGCGTTTGCCTTTCATGCAGAAAGATGGTGGTTCGAATCCCGGCATCCCACATGGTCCCCTAAGCCTGCCAGGAGCGATTTCTGAGCCTTGAGCCAGGAGTAACCCCTGAGCTGCCGGGTGTGACCCCCCAAAAAAAAATAACTTTGAAGATCATAAAGAAGGAACACACAGAAGAGAATGGTATTATCTGTATATATAACATGGTCATCTACAAAACCAGTTTGCCATTTATCATTATTTCATAACATTTTTTAATGTTAAAGCATGTTATAAAGATCCTTGTCTGTTTGCTTTGAAAATATAAATTCCACCCTCCCCCCACTTTTGTTTTGCTTTTGGACCACACAAGCAGTACTCAGAGCTTATTCCTCACTCTGTGCTCAGGAATTACTCCTGGCTACACTCTGGGGGCCATAGATTGTGTGGGGGTTGAACCTGGGTCAAACACATCCAAGACAAACATCTTGATAGATTTTTATTACCTTTGTAGGGAGTCTTTCTTATATACTTTGAGAACCTGAAAATATATTAATACTGTAACTACATGCCTTATATTCAATAATTTGTATATAATTTTTGGCCAATTTAAATTATTAAAGTAATTATAATTACTTTAAGCACTGTGGTTACAAAATTGTTCATGGTTCAGTTTTTTTGTTTCTGGTCACACCTGGCAGTGCTCAGGGGTTACTCTTGGCTCTACGCTCAGAAGTCACTCCTGGCAGGCTCAGGGGACCATATGGGATGCCGGGATTCGAACCATCATCCTTCTGCATGGAAGGAAAACGCCTTACCTCCATGCTCTCTCTCTAGCCCACATGGTTGAGTTTTAGTTACAGAATGCAACTACCCTTCACAAGTGTACGTTTTATGCCACTAATGTCCCCAGTTTCGCTCCTCCTACCTTCTCCACCTGCCTCTGGCAGTCATTTTACTTCTCAATCTCTTTTCTTTTTTGACACAGTGGTTTGTACTATTACATATGAAGGGGTATCATGCATATCTCTATCCCTTTTTGTAATCAGTTTCAACTGTCATTGTCCCAGTGGACCGTTCACTACCTAACTGCATTCACTCCTTGTGGCACTTCCTATCATGAACTGACTGATGCTCTTAGCTCTCATCTCTATTGTCTCTGGATATTATTATAATGCTCTTTGATTTTTCTTACATCCCACAAATGAGTGAGATTATTCTATGTCTATCCCTCTCCCTGACTCATTGGACTCAGCATTACCATCTCCATATCCATCCATGTTTAAGCAAATTTCATGAATTCATTTTTCCTAACAGCAGTGTAATATTCCATTGTATAGATGTACCACAGTTTTTTTTTTTAAGACAGTCACCTGTCTTCAGGCACATGGGTTGTTTCCAATTCTGGCTATTATTTTTAAATATCAAAAATAACTCAAAGTAAACCTGTCATAAAAAGTATGTACACTGGATTAATTACCTATTATACAAATACTTCAATATAAGTTGAACATAAATCTTTACAATTAATTTTTAATTCTGGGCATCTGCAAGATTTATATGCCACTCAGCACTAAGTATAAAAATCTGAGGGGGTTACAGCTTAAAAACATAATGTGCAAATGTGGTAAAGTTAGGGACTGAGGAGACAGCTCAAAGGACTAGAAGAAACACTTGGCATGCACAGGATACCAGGTTCACTCTCTAGCATCACAAATCTTCTCTAATGACTCCATTCCCCCCCCCCCTTGTTTTTTTTTTTTTTTTTTTTTATTTTGGGCCATTCCTGTTGATGCTCAGGGGTTACTCCTGGCTCTGTCTTCAGAAACTACTCCTGCAGGCTCAGGGGAACATATGGGATGCTGGGGATCTAACCTGGGTCAGACATGTGCAAGGCAAATACCTTCCCAGCTGTGCTGTCACTCCAGCCCCAGCCTTCCTAATACCTCTAGATACAGATCTGGTGGCCCCAAACAGTTGGGATGGCCTCCCAAAATGAGAAAGTTACAAATACAAATATAGTAAAATTATCAACTAAAAGGTGATTGCTAAAAATCCTGAACTCTCAGAAAGTTTGCTTGGAATCTCTTGCAAATTAACTTAAAAGAGTTCCTAACATTTAAACACATTTAAACTCTTAGAGCAGATTAGACTCGTGTCCTACAGAGAATGTTTTTCGAAGCAAAGTCACATAATCAGAGTACCCAGCAGTGTATGTGTGAAATAATGATTTGCAGCCACACTCTTCAACAAATTGTAGGACAAGCATATAAAAATATTTATTTTTTACAATTTTATATTATAGAAATGGAGAATTAAAAAAATAAAGTATGATGAAAACAATAAAGTAAAATATTTCTTCGATTCAATAGATTTGTTGTTTCTGTATTTAATTATTAGAACCACACCCAGATTTACAAATATTTTTTGCTCAACAGTTCATCTTATTATTTCTGCTATAGTCTCTTTTCCTTGAATCAATTTATAAAAGAAATCATAATTTTTAACCTCAACTCCAGTGCTAAAAAAAAAGAAAAAAGGAACAAGAAAACCACAATTTCAAAGCAATGGTTGCTCTTGCCAATACCTTTTGTAGAGGCATATAACTTCGAATTCCACTACCACTTCCAGGTATGTATATGAATGCCTGAAAAACTTATTATGAGAAGCTTTGAATTTTTAGTTACATGCCACTTAATATAACACAGCAATTGAGAATGTCTACAAGAAAAGTCATTTTGGTCTCAATTCACTGACATCTTTACTACTATTTTTTTTTTGGTAGTAGTTTTTTTTTTTTTTAACAATTACAGATTAAAGGAAATTTATACAGCTTAACAAATAAACTATCCATTCATCAACATTCTACAGTTACATACAGAATTTACTTCAATATATCTCAATCTCCATGTGGAGATAATTAGGCAATAATAATTTTATTTTAAATTATTAAATGAATATTTAAACCCTTTAAGTTATTTTATTACAGTAAAAATTAACACAAGGTTTTAAAGTAAGATTGAATTTTTTTCTAATTGACAGAAAAGAAATACAGTTATGAGATCAAAGACAGGTTCCCTTAGTATGAAAATCACCGGCTTCAATCAAGCACAGTGGCAAATGGAATGCCTTCGCCAGTTTCTAAGCTTTAAAGGATCTTAAAATGCAGATGGAGAAATTTTTACATTACATAAATTTCATCCCCTGACAAATCAAATCCAGAATGTCACTTCTCAATTTTTTTTTCTTTGTCTTTTTTATTTCATTTTTTTTTTTCTTCTTGTTTTTGGGTCACACCCAGCAGCACTCAGGGGTTACTTCTGGCTCTACGCTCAGAAATCACTCCTGGCAGACACGGAGGACCATGTGGGACACCGGAATTCGAACCACTGTCTCCTATACCAGCTGCATGCAAGGCAAATGCCCTACCATTGTGCTATCTCTACAGCCTCACTTTTCTTTTTTTTTTTCTTTCTTTCTTTCTTTTTTTTTTTTTGTGGTTTTTGGGTCACACCCGGCAGTACTCAGGGGTTATTCCTGGCTCCAGGCTCAGAAATTGCTCCTGGCAGGCACGGGGGACCATATGGGACGCCAGGATTCAAACCGATGACCTGCATGAAAGGCAAACACTTTATCTCCATGCTATCTCTCCAGCCCCACAGCTTCACTTTTCAATTTTTGTGTAGTTAACCATTAGCATTTTGCAATCCTTTGCTTAGCAATCTTTTGTATAAATATAAAAATGTCATATACACAAAAATGTCTTTCAAATCATAATCTACTTCACAGCATAGTAATTATAATTTATGAATTTTGTTTTTGTTTTTTGTTTTTGGACCACACCCGGCGGTGCTCAGGGGTTACTCCTGGCTGTCTGCTCAGAAATAGCTCCTGGCAGGCACAGGGGACCATATGGGATGCCGGATTCAAACCAACCACCTTAGGTCCTGGATCGGCTGCTTGTAAGGCAAACACTGCTCTGCTATCTCTCCAGCCCCAATTTATGAATTTTGAATATGCCATATGATTTATTATATCAGAAAAGGTAATATTTTTCTTTTTTTTTTTTTGTGGTTTTTTTTTTGGGTCACACCCGGCAGTGCTCAGAGATTATTCCTGGCTCCAGGCTCAGAAATTGTTCCTGGCAGGCACGGGGGACCATATGGGACGCCGGGATTCGAACCGATGACCTCCTGCATGAAAGGCAAACGCCTTACCTCCATGCTATCTCTCCGGCCCCAAGAAAAGGTAATATTTTTCTAACACAAAATTGACCTAATTTGTAAAAACTGATATTTGTTATGTGTTCTTACAGACTGCATAGAATATTTCTGCTGCAATTGAAAAATTAAAATTCAGACTTCATGTTTCCTCCAATAAATTCTAATTCCTGGGAACATTTTCAAGTTTTAATTTCTGGACACAACAGTTGCTTTGTTAAATATACACATGTATTTTTAACTTACATAGTTTCAGATCATTTGAATAATACCAGAATAAGCATGGTGCTTTCTTCTTAGAATCTGCAGACATACTCTGCGTAAAACTAGTTTTGATATTCCTAGTGCACCATTGTGAACAACCAGTTAAAGACATTATTCGACTATGCTTTCGTGGGATTTCCTGCAGGTTTGGGATCATAACCATATAGAAAAGTAGCTGTTATTACGAGGATGGCTCCAAGGAAAAAGACACTAAGAGAAAGAAAAATGAAAAAGAAAATTAGATGAAAAGCAAAACAAATCCCCCACCCATAGCGCTCTCTCTCTCTCTCTCTCTCTCTCTCTCTCTCTCTCTCTCTCTCTCTCTGTATATATATATATATATATATATATATATATTTTAATTGGTTTTTGGGCCACACCTGGTGATGCTCAGGGGTTACTCCTGGCTATATGCTCAAAAATTGCTCCTGGCTTGGGGGACCATATGGAACGCCGGGGAATTGAATCGCAGTCCATCCTAGGCTAGTGTGGGCAAGGCAGATGCCTTACTGCTTGCATCACTGCTCCAGCACATCCCCTCTATATTTTTATTAAAAAAAAAAAAAAAGTATAGGGATTGAGGCACAGAAGGTAGATTGTTTGCCTGGCATGCAGCTGACCCAGATTTGATCCCAAGCATCCCCTCTAGTCCCCTGAGTATCATGAAGAGTGATTCCTGAGTACACAACTAGGAGTAACCCCTGAGCCACATCAGGTGTGACTCCAAAACAAACATAATAAAAATAAGCATAATAGGGAGGTATCCTAATAAATATTGAATACTTCCTGCATTGATTCGGTAGTATTCTCTCTCTCTCTCTCCTCTTGGTTTTTGGGTCACACCCAGCAGCGCTCAGGGGTTACTCCTGGCACACTCAGGGGACCATATAGGATGCCGAGATTTGAATCACCGACTTTCTGCATGAAAGGCAAATGCCTTATCTCCATGCTATCTCTCTGGCCCCGTATTCTCATTTTTGTAATACATGAAGAAACTACAGTTTAGAGACTTTAAGTAGCTGAATGTTCCATACTGAAGTGGAAAGTGGGCTTTAGGTCAAATCACTGTGTATCTGATTTAAGCCTCCACTTTCATAGTCTTCACTCTCTACTGTCTTCTTTTTTTTTTTTTTTTTTTTTTTTTTCGGGCCACACCCGTTAGATGCTCAGGGGTTACTCCTGGCTACATGCTCAGAAATTGCCCCTGGCTTGGGGGGACCATATGGGACACCGGATATCGAACCGTGGTCCTTTCCTTGGCTAGCGCTTGCAAGGCAGACACCTTACCTCTAGCGCCACCTGGCCGGCCCCTCTACTGTCTTCTTTTTTTTTTTTTTTTTTTTTTTTTGGTTTTTGGGCCACACCCGGTAATGCTCAGGGGTTACTCCTGGCTATGTGCTCAGAAGTTGCTCCTGGCTCGGGGGACCATATGGGACACCGGGGGATCGAACCTCGGTCCGTCCAAGGCTAGCGCAGGCAAGGCAGGCACCTTACCTTTAGCGCCACCGCCCGGCCCTCTACTGTCTTCTTAAGCAAAGATGTTTTTCATCATGATATGCCTTTTTCTACACTATACTAAATAACAAGATCAGAAGTTGGGTTTTGTTTATTTTGAGGTGATGCTGGGAGGGGTCCTTTCAAGGTGTCGAAGATCTACAGCCCTTCCCAACTATTCTTAGACAGCTTGGTTGGCATTTCAATGCCAACATGAACATGTGTTGCCTGGACTCTTTGGTGCTAAAGATTAAGCAGGTTACCCCAGCAGTTCTTGGGGACCTCCAGAGTTAGATACCCAGAGTTAGATATGATTCAGAGAGAACCAGGATAACTCATACCCTTTACCACTGCTCTAGCTTTCTGGTTCTTCAAAAATGTAAATATATATGATAGAAAATTAAAATTTTTTCCAAACCAACTCAGTTTAAATTTTGATGTTGGAGATCCATCCCAGGAACCGGCAAATGCCAAGTCAAGTACTCTACCACCAAGCTACCTCCCTGGCCTCCTTGGTTAAAATTCTGCTTCTCTGGTCATGTGTTATGACCTTACTTTTCTGGAACTCTGGAATTGCACAGCATCACACACTCAGCTGAAAAATGGCCTCCTCTCATTTTCTGTCTACTAGAGTATTTCATTCTACTATCGCTAGCAGGATCTGCTAAAATATCTAAGAATGTTAGAAACATCTTCTTCTCCAGTCAGCTGGGTTGTTAAAGATGGTTCTGAGAAGAAAAGGTTTAATTTGTTTGTTAGAAAAGAACTATCAGGGCCGGGAAGGTGGCGCTGGAGATAAGGTGTCTGCCTTGTAAGCGCTACCAAGGAACGGACCACGGTTCGATCCCCCGGCGTCCCATATGGTCCCCCCAAGCCAGGGGCGATTTCTGAGCACATAGCCAGGAGTAACCCCTGAGCGTCAAACGGGTGTGGCCCAAAAACCAAAAAAAAAAAAAAGAAAAGAACTATCAAAATTTCCTAACTATTCTAAGAATCTGAGCTCCCTTTTTTTCAAAAAATAATTGTTTATGTGTTCTACTGCTGTACTAATGGTACATATCTGCCAATTAATCATTGCATCCACTCGGAAGACAGGAGACTATAGCTCAGTTACACATTCCTATTTTTCCAGGATCTCTAGCAATAATGGCAAGCAAACACATAGTGAATATAATGTCTTTTTGACTAAAGGAGAGCCAAATATAAAGTGACTGTATGCTTCTCCAAAGAAGACACATACATAATAAATAGGAACTACAGTGAAATATCACCTCACACCAGCCTTTCTCACAAAAAGACTTGAGACAAAAAATGCTAGTAAGGAGGCAGAAAATGAAAATTTATAGGTTCTTAGCAGGACTGTAAACTAGTCTAGCCCCATGGTAGACAGTCTAAAAGAGTCAACACAGATTAAAAACAGATTAACATATAACTCAGTAATACCACTCTTAAATGCCTTTCTAGAGATAGAACACTGATAAAATCTGAGAAGACTTGTGTTTAATACAGCTCTTTCTAGAATAAACAAGCTATGAAAACAATCCAAATGGCCAATAACAAAGAAGTGGATAAAGAACATGTGTTTGCACACAATGCAAAGAAGGGGCTAGAGATAGCATGAAGTTAGGGCATTTGCCTTGCATGCAGAAGGTTGGTGGTTCGCATCCCAGCATCCCATATGATCCCCGGAGCCTGCCAGGAGTGATTTCTGAGTGTAGAGCCAAGAGTAATCCCTGAGTGCTGCCAGGTGTGACCCAAAAACCAACCCCCCACCCCCAAAAAAAAGAAATCACAAGGAGTGATCCCTGAATGCAGAATTAGGAGTAAGCCCTGAGCACCGCTGCGTATGCCACCCATCGAGTTTTTTTTTTTTAAGCTACATACATTTGAGAGGGTGGGGAGGGATAGGCTACACCTAGTGGTGCTCAGGGGTTACTGCAGGCTCAGGGGACTGTATAGGATGCCTGGGGTTGGTCAGGGATTGGTCTTGTGCAAGGCAAACACCCTACTGCAGTGCTATTGCTCGGGCTTAAGCTATGCAGATTTTGTACTTGAAAATGTCATTAAGGGGCCAGAGAGAGAACTCAACTCTATTTCCAAGTCTTCAAAATTCATAATGAAAAATATGTTCAGATCAGATTTTATGAATAGTTTTTAATTTCAATATATTTTTAGAGATTTAAAAGAAGTTGTGGGGTGGGGTCAGAGTGATAGCTCAAAGGGTAAGGCACTCCTGGGGCCCACTCATGTTTGATCCCCGGCATCCCATAAGGTCTGCTGAGCCTGCCAGGAGTAACCACCATCAGGTATAGTCCCCAAACCCCCTTACACACACACACACACACACACACACACACACACACACACACACACACACACAAATGCGTGCGCGTGCGCAGTACTGTAAATCATAGTACCTCCAAAAAGACTCAGAAAATAAAATAAAAAAAAAGAACAAAAAGAACGAAATAAAAATAAGATATTACCTGGTCGGCACAAAATCTTGTAGCCAAAAATAGGATATTAGTGTTGATAATATTATGGACAAAGAGGTTGCAAATCCTTTTAAAATATTATCTGCATACTTAATAACAGCAGCTATTACAAGACCTCCAAGTGCCTGCAGAGTTTTAAAATATTATTTTTTAAAATAGACATATATAAAACTGCTTTTAAAACAATCTCATTATTCAATAGTGTTAAGTTCTGTTTATATTTTAACCCCACGAGAGTAATTTTTTATTAGACATCTCAAAACAACTAGGAACTGAACTGGGGTGGGGTGTCTCTGCATGCCAAGCATATACTCCAGTTCTTCAAGCCATTTCCCCAATCCACAAATCAGTTCTACCTTATTATTATTATTAGTTTATTTATTTTTTGGTTTTTGGGCCACACAGTTGACACTCAGGGGTTACTCCTGGCTATGCGCTCAGAAATTGCTCCTGGCTTGGGGGACCATATGGGATGCCAGGATCGAACTGCAGTCTGTCCTAGGTTAGTGCATGCAAGGCAAACGCCCTACTGTTTGCACCACCACTCCGGCCCCTATTTACTTATTTTGCACAGTGGTGCAAACACAGTGGTGCTCAGGACTTACTCTGGGTTCTGCGCTCATAGAACATCTTTGTGGAGTTTGGGGAATTATATACAGTGTTTAGGATAGAATCTGAATCAACCCTATCTGCTGTGCTAAAGCTCTGTTTTAATGTTCCTATAAAAGTAAATATACTAACAGCACTAACATGAGAGATGTTTTCTCTTTACATTAGTGTATCAATCAGTAGTCCTAGTGAATTTCTATATAAAAATTAAGTTTGTTGAGAGAATGGCGGGAGGCGGGAGGGAAAAAATATTAAGTTTGTTAGTACTAAATATAAAACTTTAAATGCTGCAGCTGGAGCTATAGCACAGCGGCAAGGGGTTTGCCTTACATGTGGCCAACACAGGATGGACCTCCGGTTCGAATCCCAGCATCCCATATGGTCCCCCGAGCCTGCCAGGAGTGACTTCAGAGTGCAGAGTCAGGAGTAATCCCTGAGAGCCACCAGGTATGACCCAAAGACCAAAACAATAAAAACAAAAATCAAAAAAAACAAAACAAAACAAAACAAAAACTTTATATGCTTTACCTGGAGAATAACAACTATCCAAGTCAGTCGGTTGTACCCTTGAAAAAATCCGTTCTTTGATACCAATTCTCCATCATATATGTATACACCCATCAATCCAAATATACTACCAAAGAAACCTAAAAAAAAAAAAAATCATGTCATTCTGTTTTTCTAAAGAGAAATATTCAATATTCCAAATAACTGATGTTTATTGTTTATCTATTGTTTGATAAAACTTGACTTAAAAAAATTTTTTTTACTTAATGTTTTATTTGGAGGTGTTGAGGAAGGGGAGATGGAGGAAAAGAAAGAATAAGAGTACTGAGTAATGTGCTTAAGAGACAGTGCAGGCCTATCCAAGGTGGCGAGAACCAAAATACACACCCAAGAGATAAAAATTGAAGTCCAGGGTCTGGAGTGGTGGTGCTAGAGGTAAGGTGTCTGCCTTGTAAGTGCTAGACTAGGACAGACAGGGGTTTGATGCCCTGGTGTTCCATATGGTCCCCCCAAGCCAGGAGCAATTTCTGAGTGCATAATCAGGAGTAACCCCTGAGTGTCACAGGGTGTGACCCAAAAAACAAAGAAACAAACAAACAAACAAAATAAAATAAAATATTGAAGTCCACATCTCAAGAGGGGAGATGTGGGTCACATGTGTTCGGGCACCATGTACCCAAACAACAAATGTGTCCAGTCAGATAATCTTAAACATATAATTGTACTATATTATAATAGAGACATAGACATGAGAATATTGGAAACACAGATGACCAACCTTGGAGTGTTCAAAATATAGAATTCATAAATTATATCACTAAAAGCTGTTGGCCTATTCACATATTTGTAAAAAACTATGCGCATATTTCATTCATTGCTAGATCCAGATTTTCACGCATTTGTTATTCATGCAGATATTAAAGCTCTATGTATGTGACAGAGCGTTTTTTTATTTTAAGAACTTTTGAATGTGGTACCCAAAATTATCGGAGCTGGGGGGCTGGAGTGACAGTACAATGGGCAGGGCTTTTGCTTTGAAAACACGTGGCCAACCCATGTTTGATTCTTGGCATCCCATCTGGCTCCTCAGAGCCAGCCAGGAGTGATTCCTGAGTGCAGAGCCAGGTGCAACCAATGAGCATTGGGTGTGATCCAAAAAAAACAAAACAAAACAACAACAAATCCGTTGGTAGCATATTGAGAATGTGTCCTTACTCAAGTCTGTTAAGAAAGATCAGCTCGAGGATAGCAGGAACTATGTCATATTCCCAGGTGAATCCCTTATCTCTACCACAGAGCATACAGATAATTACTGAGTTTAACAGATTTTTAGAAACAATCTTAAATTTTGAAAAAGATATAAATGTGTACAGAAGCCATCTCTTAAAAGTAGTCTCTAAAATGATATGCACTTGAAGAGGCACAGTGAAGCCAATTTCGGCGTAAACCCAAAATCAAGCATTCCACAATGGAAAGGAACAGAAATGAATATAACATTTTTTTCTAGAATTTTACTTATGCTAGCCCTATATTTTATTTTATTTCATTTATTTATTTGAGTTTCTGGGGCTATCCTGGTGATGCTCAAGGTTTATTCCTGGCTCTTCAATCAGGAATTATCCTGGGAAGTACTTGTGGGACCATCAAAGATGCCACGTTCCAAACCAGGGCCGGCTGTGTGCAAGGAAAGCACCCTACTTACCGTGCTATCTCTCCAGCCCACATTTTGATATGCTTAATCATAACCTGGTAATTTGGGCACAATACAAACTAATAAATATAAATACTTCTGAGAGCAAACTTCTTATTTCCGTTTAAAAACAACAGGATGGGGCCAGAGAGATAGCACAGTGGTAGGATGTTTGCCTTGCACATAGCTGATCCAGGACGGATAGTGGTTTGAATTCCAACATTCCATATGATCTGTGCCTCCCAGAAGAGATTTCTGAGCGCAGAGCCAGGAGTAAGCCCTGAGCAACACCGGGTGTGACCCAAAAACCAAAACCAAAACAAACCAACCAAACAAACAAAACCAATAGGACAATCAGAGAGCACAAAGAAATAGACCTCATTAGGGAAAAAATCCCCTTATAAAAGCAGAAGCCACCTCTGTAATCTCATCCAGCTGTGTCAGTGTCATCACTCAGAAGTCCTCTGACTTCCAAGCATTCTGAGCATCTTCATTTTTGAAGGTGGGTGATTACAACCATGTCCGTCAAATAAGGAAAGACAGGTTGCTATCTAATAAAAGAAGGTTATCAGCACTGTGGGGACACACAGAACTGCAAGCACTCAGTGGGAGATAAGAGGAAGGAAACACCCTTTTGCTTATCCGAGGTCGAGTAACATGACTGTCTCTCAACTTGGGCACAGTGTTTCAGGAACCCCACATCCATATCTCACTAAACCCTCTAAGTAAGAGCTGTGAGTTCCCTTTCTCAGTGCAGCAGAGAGGGCTGTGTTGGTTTTCCAACCAAGTCAAGAAAGTGCTGAGACGTTGGGTATATACAAGTGTATGGGACACCAGCAGAGTCCTTCAAGGGGGAGAGCAGGATCCTGCTAAAGCAGGGATCTGGGGCTACAAGGTCCCAGTTATTTCAATGGCTCAGACTGACAGAAGAAAGCTCCTCTCTCAGCTCATTTTGACAGGCATCTGCAACCATCAGAGCCTTCAGCTGTCGGAGCCAGAGCAGTGGTGCTAGAGGTAAGGCGTCTGCCTTGCAAGCGCTAGCCTAGGACAGACCGTGGTTCGATCCCCCGACATCCCATATGGTCCCCCCAAGCCAGGAGCGATTTCTGAGTGCTTAGCCAGGAGTAACCCCTGAGCGTCAACGGGTATGGCCCAAAAACAAAAAATAAAACTCCATTCTGTCAATGATAAAGAAAAAAAGTAGCTTAAAAAATTTAAGAAGCAATTTTTAAGAGACAACTTAAGAAAAATGTAAGGTAATATAAAACAAAGACATCACAGAATCAAGCCATCAGATTTCTCAGCAATAAGCCCATCAGCTTAGAGAAGAATGATAGATGATTCACAATTCTAATAGGTAAAAATTTCCAGCCAAGAATGTCCTTCAAATTTTCATTCAAATGTTACAGATAAGCCATGACTTTCCTGGAGAAACAAAAGCTAATGGAGTTTACACTGCAGATCTGCAGAAGCACTGAAAGACTGGGGCTAGGGAGACAAACCATTACTAAGCATGCATTGGGACCAAGTTCAAACTCCATTACCCACACTCTGCTCAGCACTGCCAGGAGCAACACTGGAGAAGCCAAGCACTCACTGACATGCAACTGCTAGCACTGATGTGCATAGTTCAGCTGGCAGAGAACAATACTCAAGGAGAGCCTTCTCCTACCTTCTGATGCCCCTCCCCAAACTCAAATGCTGAGGGCTAAAAAGAGAGCATGAAGTGCTGAGTGTATACTTCACACAAAGGAGCTTGAGTTTAATCCCCAGGACTGCAACCTCCTATGGGCAACGCTGGCACCGACTGCAAAAATTAAGCAGGTACTGGCCCTTGAGTACCGCTGGTTGTAGCACCTCAATGAAAACAACCAAAACAAAATGTTGAAAGGAGTCCTTATACTAGAAAAGACAAAAGAAAATGTACATCAAACCTTGGACATAATAAGTAGCAATAAAGAATCATAACCCCAAAAAATGAGTCAACAGTAAAATAACAGAACAGAAGAGAATCTATAAATAGTCTAAAAAAGACCATTCAGGATTGGAGAGATAGAAGTAAGGGTTGGAGTACATGCTTTGTATGCAAGAGGGTGGTTTTAATGCGAGAGTATCATATTGTCCCTTGAACATTGCGACATGTCCCACTCCCCCTTAAAGCACTAATATCTGCACACACACAAATTATATTAAAGCTACAAAGATACTGGTATTATTTTCATAGTGACAAAGAAAAAAAATGATGAAACTAGAAGAAGCACCAGGAAAAATCATTCAAATAAAAAAGCAAATGGAAATGCCTTTAAAATTTAGAAAAGGGGGCCGGGTAGGTGGCGCTGGAGGTAAGGTGTCTGCCTTGCAAGCGCTAGCCAAGGAAGGACCATGGTTCGATCCCCCGGCGTCCCATATGGTCCCTCCCAAGCCAGGGGCGATTTCTGAGCACATAGCCAGGAGTAATCCCTGAGCCTCAACCGGGTGTGGCCCAAAAACCAAAAAAAAAATAAAATAAATAAAATAAAATAAAATTTAGAAAAGGTGGGCCCAGAGAGATAGCACAGCGACATTTGCCTTGCAAGTAGCCGATCCAGGACCAAAGGTGGTTGGTTCGAATCCCGGTGTCTCATATGGTCCCCCGTGCCTGCAAGGAGCTATTTCTGAGCAGACAGCCAGGAGTAACCCCTGAGCACAGAAACAGAAGCCCTGAGTACCACCAGGTATGGCCTCTCCCCCAAAAGAGTTGTAGGGTACAGAGCACTAGCACAGCAGAAAGGGTGCTTGCCTTGCATGCAGCTGATCTGGGTTCAATTTGTGCCATTCCAAATAGTTTCCACCAGGAGTGATGCTAAGCACAGAGAACCACGATTAACCCTTGACAGGAGTGGCTCAAAAACAAAATAAAATAAAATAAAATAAAAGTTGTGGTATATATACACAGTTGAGTACTATTGTTTGTAGCTGTAAAAATAGATGAAGCCATAGAATTCATCCCAACATAGACAGAACTGGAGGGTATCATACTAGTGAAAAATTAGTGAGCTATAGAATTAAAAATACTGAAAGATCTCACTCATCTGTTGAATGTAGGGAGACAAAACAAGATAAAACAAAACAAATAAAATCATACATTGACAAATCCTTGAGCTTAGTTTACAAAACATTAAACAATGGGAGAAAAGAATGGGAGAATGATCAGACTAGAGCTAACAGTGGTAAAGGCTACCACTCTGGTGGTAGTGGGGTGCAGAAATTTTGCAACAATACCAGAAGCTTTACACTATATTGCTAAATATACCTAAATTTATTTTTTTATTTATTTGGGGGGGGGTTTGGGTCACACCTGGCAGTGCTCAGGGGTTACTCCTGGCTCTAGGCTCAGAAATCGCCCCTGGCAGGCACAGGGGACCATATGGGATGCCAGGATTCGAACTACCGTCCTTCTGCATGAAAGGCAAACGCTTTACCTCCATGCTATCTCTCTGGCCCCATACCTAAATTTATTAATAATAAAAAATTAATGAAAAATTCTAAAGCAAGATAATTAACAAATAAAAATGGTAGTAAATATAGCAACTTATGAGATGTATATGCAAAATTTCATTCCAAAAGGAAGATCTATTTTTCTCTCAAGTACAAAAGAAACATTCACTAGGATAAATCTGAAGCAGAGAAAAAAATGTCTTAGTAAGTAAACTATGACTTTTTGGGGTTTTTTGGGGGGAGCATACCTGGCAGCACTCAGGAGATCTCCTGGCTCTGCACTCAGAAATTGCTCCTGGGAGACTTCATATGGCCAGGAATCAAACCATGGTCCATCCGGGGTTGGATGCATGCAAGGCAAACGCCCTACTGCTATGCTACCTCTCTGCCCCATAATTTTTTTTTCTGATCACAGTGGTACAAGGCTAGAAATCAACAAAGGGAAAATTACCTTGAAAAAATCTCAACTGTGAAAATTCAACAACAAGACAACCTGCTTCTGAATAATGCTTGGCTCAATGAGCAATCAAAAGAAAAACATTGGGGCTGGAGAGATAGCATGGAGGTAAGGCGTTTGCCTTTCATGCAGAAGGTCATCGGTTCGAATCCCAGCGTCCCATAGGGTCCCCTGTGCCTGCCAGGAGCAATTTCTGAGCATGGAGCCAGGAATAACTCCTGGGCACTGCCGGGTGTGACCCAAAAACCACAAAAAAAAAAAAAAAAAAAGAAAAAAGAAAAACATTACCTAAAAATATTAGCTCAAGAAAAATAAAAAACCAATCTCAGTGGGACCTCAAGTCAGTTTTTGGAGTCAATACAATGGATAAGATCCTTGGCCTGCACATGGCTGATGTGATCCCCAACACTCTTTATGGTCCCCCAAACACCTCCAGGAGCTGAGTGCAGAGCCAAAAATAAGTCCTTAGTACTGTTGGCTATTGTCCCAAATCTAATAACAATAATAATAATAACAATAACTTTATATGGAAAATAAATTTTCAGATTTCAAGTATTTCTATATCATAATTTTATTTTATTTATTTATTTATATATATTTTAGGGGTCTTGGGGGGTCACACCTGGCAGCGCTCAGGAGTTACTCCTGGCTCTACGCTCAGATATTGCTCCTGGCAGGCTCGGGGGACCATATGGGATGCTGGAATTTAAACCACTGTCCTTCTGCACACAAGGCAAATGCCTTACCTCCATGCTATCTCTCTGGCTCCCTCATAATTTTATTTTAAAAATTGTTAGGCAGGGATGAGGAAATTGCTCCCAGTGCATCAGGACATAAAAGAGGCCTTGGGTTCCATCTTTGGCACCACATAATGTAGGTGAATATTATCTGGGATGCCAGAGCACCCCAAGGCACCTCCGGGTATGGCTCAAAACCAAAAACAATCAAAAATATTTTGCATATTTCCAATTGAGATCCACTGATATGATATATGGATCAATACTCCTAAGAGCCAGAGGTTCTGTTCCTGAGAGTCACTGTCTAATTGTATTTTATTAACTTATTAATCTTTGATAGTTATACTAATTTTTTTCATAATTCTGAATTATCTACACCTTATTTTTTTCATCTTTTTCAAAACTCTAGGTAAATTTATCATTAGCTGTACTAAGTCAAAAAGAATAAGAGGATGGATACAGAGGAGCAGGAAGAAGGCTGCTTAGCTTAGAGGCCATGTGAAAAAAGCACATAGCGAGTAGGGACTTGTCTGGATGTCTCCTGAAACTTAAAAAAAAAATAGAATAAGAAATTCATAACGGGCCTGGAGAGATAGCACAGCGGTGTTTGCCTTGCAAGCAGCCGATCCAGGACCAAAGGTGGTTGGTTCGAATCCCGGTGTCCCATATGGTCCCCCGTGCCTGCCAGGAGCTATTTCTGAGCAGACAGCCAGGAGTGACCCCTGAGCACCGCCGGGTGTGGCCCAAAAACCAAAAACCAAAAAAAAAAAAAGAAATTCATAACATACAACAGAATTATGAATCTTGACCTGCCTTTTATTGTCACTTTATAATTCAAGTGAATTTTGAGTAACTCACAAGTATAAATATTTCTTCTCGAACATTTATATATATTATACAAATACATAAATTTATATATATCATATTAGTATTTTATATCAGATAGTTGATCGTTTTTTTTTTTTTTTTTGGTTTTTGGGTCACACCCGGCAGCACTCAGGGGTTATTCCTGGCTCTATGCTCAGAAGTCACCCCGGCAGGCTCGCCTTACTGCTGTGCTATCTCTCCGGCCCCAGATATTTCATCTTTTTTTTTTTTTTTTTTTTTTTTGGTTTTTGGGCCACACCCGTTTGACGCTCAGGGGTTACTCCTGGCTATATGCTCAGAAATCGCCCCTGGCTGGGCCAGGAAGGTGGCGCTAGAGGTAAGGTGTCTGCCTTACAAGCGCTAGCCAAGGAACGGACCGAGGTTCGATCCCCCAGCGTCCCATATGGTCCCCCCAAGCCAGGGGCGATTTCTGAGCACATTGCCAGGAGTAACCCCTGAGCGTCAAACGGGTGTGCCCCCCCCCCCAAAAAAAAAAAGCAAAAAAAACAAAAAAAAAAACAAAAAAAAAAAGGGGGCCGGGCGGTGGCGCTAAAGGTAAGGTGCCTGCCTTGCCTGTGCTAGCTTTGGACGGACCGCGGTTCGATCCCCCGGTGTCCCATATGGTCCCCCAAGCCAGGAGCAACTTCTGAGCGCATAGCCAGGAGTAACCCCTGAGCGTTACTGGGTGTGGCCCAAAAGCCAAAAAAAAAAAAAAAAAGAAATCGCCCCTGGCTTGGGGGGACCATATGGGACGCCGGGGGATCGAACCACGGTCCGTTCCTTGGCTAGCACTTGTAAGGCAGACACCTTACCTCTAGCGCCACCTTCCCGGCCCCCAGATATTTCATCTTAATCACTATAATTTAATCATCACAGCTACATATAAAGTACTGTCAATACATTTATAAATGAGGATATTCAAAGTTAAGAAAAGTCTCTAAAGTCACACAAATGGAAAATGATATGCTGAATATTTGAAAAGTCTGACCAAAATACTAGGTGTTCTTAACCACTACTTAAAAAATATACTGTTTCTGAAATGAAAAATCTAAGTGGTTAATGCTTTTCAACTCTGAACGTGCTTTTAGATAAGCTGAACAAAATAAAGTTATTTCAAAAAAAAAATTTTTTTTGTATTTTTGGGCCATACCCGATGACACGCAGGGGTTACTCCTGGCTATGTGCTCAGAAATCGCACCTGGCTTGGGACCATCTGGGATGCCGGGGATCAAACCAGGGTCCATCTTGGGTCAGCCACGTGCATGGCAAATGTCCTACACTATGCTATCGCTCTGGCCCCAGTTATTTCAATTTTTTTCCTTAAAAATATTTACATTCAAAAAAATATTTACATTCTTTTTTTTAATATATACCTTCTATATTGTGAAAAGTAAAACTTTGTCCACATTAAATATATATTTGACTGGTGACTTCTAATGCTTGAAATTAAAATTGTGGAACCAGAGAGATAATACAGCAGTAAAGCACTTGCCTTGTATGTGGTCAAGCCTAGTTTGATGCCTGGAACCACATATTATTCCTCAATCATGTAGGTGTGACCTCTGAACACAGATCCAGAAGCGAGCTTTGAACAATAGTATATGGCCCAAAACCCCAAAATGAATAAATAATACATTAAAAAAAAAACAAATATTTTCAGCTTCTGGTTTTTTAGCTTTTCTTATTTTGTCTAAGTCCTGTATTTGGTTGATAATATATGATATATATGTGCGTACATATTTATGTACTTATATACTGCTAGAAAATATTCTAATACTGTTACTAGTAAAAAGATGACCTTTTTGGGGGGCATACAAAATATTATAATCACCTGCTTTAACATTACAATCAATAAATGACTTAACTTCATTAGAAAATGAAAACTATGGGTCCAGATAGTATACCTTGGAAGGTGCTTGCCTTGCAAGCAGCTAACTCAGAATTGCTACCCAGTATCATCTCTGATCAGGGAGGACCAATAGGACTGACTCCTAAGCATACAGCAAGGAGCAAGCCCTAAGCATTATTGCAAATGGCACAAAACACCACCCTTCCTGAAAAAGGGAAAAAAATTACTTTGAGTGTTCTTCAATCGCTCAAAATGAACAAGTTTCTTATCACAGTACTTAAAAAAAATTAGAGGGTGGGCTTTAGTCAAAGTGGGAAGGCTTAATTGGGATTGTTGGCCTTAAAATAAAGCCATTAGGAATACAGACAAATCACTAGGTAAGACACTAAATGGTCTCGTATAATTGTTATCAAAAGGGATATTGAATATGGATCCCTTTTACTATCTAAGGGATGAGGACTGTATGTGACACAGTGGTAGAATGCATGCCTTCAAGCATGAGGCCTTTGGTACAATCCTTAACACTATTAAAGAGAGGAAAGGGAGAAAGATTGAGAGGAAAGGAAAATAAAAGGCCTTTCTCGTATGATTTGGCACATTATGTGTATGGTCTATTTTTGGATGGGGAAATAGGAGAACCTGTGCCTACTAAAATGGAATGAGCAGAAAAAAAAGCAGTGGTTTCCAAGATGAACTCCAAAATCACAAGTACAGAGCTATTTAAAATGGAATGTGTTGATTTGTAGTTGAGTTTCTTATCACACACAGAAAATTCCAAAATAAATATGTCAGGAATACGAAGTGTTAGAAATTTTCTGTAATGAGATAAATATAATAAGAAATCATCTAAATAGTTGTTCAAAGGTCAACCTTCAATATGTGGAATAATTTTTATTTTAAACTTCTTTAAGAGAATAAACTACAGTTTGTTAAAAATAAAAACAGAGGAACCAAAATATAGTTTAGTGGGTAGAACATGTGCCATGCAATGGCCAACCCAGATTCTATCCCACGTATCCTATATGAGCCTATAGGAATGAGCCCTGAGCACAAAGTTAGGAGTAATCTCTAAATGTAGCCAGATGTGGCCTGGAATTATGTACATGAGAAAATATCATTAACAATATTGTAAATCACAGTTCCTCAATAAAAAAAATTTTAAAAAGTGTTATGACAATTTCAAAACAAATGAAACACTCATCATTTCAGAGTTTGAAAACCTTGCCAGATATTTCAGTCAACAGCTGATTTTATGAATAATAACTGTAGAAAATAACATAAAAAAACATTAAAACTTACCTAGTTGGATATTCCTTATCCACACTGATTGTTTGGTTTCTTTTAAAATTTTCTCAAAGTAAACCCCAGCAAAGCCACTTGAAAAACAAGCTGTGAGAACTGCCATGAGGCCGACAAACTGAGAGCTGGCTGTAGCATCCTTAGAATCAAGCTCCTGAGAATCTGAGGGCCACTGAGCAGAGAGATAAAGATGAAAGTAAAGCTTAATTTCTATAACACTGTTTAGAGTCTCCATTCATACCTTAAAGTAAAAATTGAAGTGATAACTCTTGAAGATTCTGAAAAAAAAATCAGAATCATTGTGTATAGTCCCACAGTCCTTGATAACTTGTAACTTCAAAAACTACCCTAAAAAAAAAAAAAAAAACCAAGAGAATGTCTAAATGTACAAATGCAGAAAATGGATCTTTTCAGCTACAGAAACTTGGAATGTGAAGTGTAGTAAAGTAAAAAAATGAGTCTGGACTGATGGTGTACCATAACATTTGGCGCTATGCTAACCATTTTAGATTTGTTTCTGTAGATCAATGTTCCTGAGATCAGTTATTTCCCACTCATCTTCATGGCTTTTGTCAAATCTACATTACACCTAAATGGCAATTACTTGATATTTTAATTAAAAATACCCACTTAAGGGGCCGTAGTGGTAGCACAGCGATAGGTCACTTGCTTTGCAAGCTGCTGACCCAGGAAGGACCTGGGTTCGATCCCTAGTATCCCATGTGGTCCCCCAAGCCAGGAGCAATTTCTGAACACATAGCCAGGAGTAACCCCTGAGCATCACTGGTGTGACCAGAAGAAAAAAAAAATACCCACTTAAGTTGTAAATGGTACAAGTTTAAGAAATAGCTATGAAGAAAATATGCCAGTTATTTATATACATAGTTTTCAAATAAATAACTTAAATCACTATTTAAAATAAATAAATAAAAACATTTTTTTTTTGGTTTTTCGGACCACACCGTTTGATGCTCAGGGGTTACTCCTGGCTAAGCGCTCAGAAATTGCCCCTGGCTTGGGGGGACCATATGGGACACCAGGGGATCGAACCGTGGTCCTTCCTTGGCTAGCGTTTGCAAGACAGACCGACACCTTACCTCTAGCGCCACCTCGCCAGCCCCTAAATAAAATTTTTTGTTTGTTTGTTTTTTTGTTTTTGGGCCATACCCGGCAGTGCTCAGGGGTTACTCCTGGATGTCTGCTCAGAAATAGCTCCTGGCAGGCACGGGGGACCATATGGGACACCGGGATTTGAACCAACCACCTTTGGTCCTGGATCAGCTGCTTGCAAGGCAAACACCACTGTGCTATCTCTCGGGCCCTAAATAAAATATTTTTATTTAAGACATATACATCACACTTTGGGAAAGTAATGGGGAAAATAACAGGGGGCCCCGTCTGGATGGCCAGAAATTGACATCATTGGGTTGTTTTCATTTCTTTTTTGGGCTACACCCACTGATGCTCAGGAGTTACTCCTGGCTATGCGCTCAGAAATCACTCCTGGCTCAGGGGATCATATGGGATGCTGGGGGATCAAACCACAGTCCATCCTAGGCTAGCGCTTGCAAGGCAGACACCTTACCTCTAGCGCCATCATGCCAGCCCCAATTAGGTTGTTTTCAAATCACAGTGGTGACTAGGGGTTGAAGCTTAATTTGAGTCTAAAGATAAGATTAAGTTAAAAAAATAATAAATAAATAAATAAAGAATAATAAATCTGGAGTATAAACAAGATGTTAAAGAGGCATGAATTTGGGGCTGGAGCGATAGTGCAGTGGTAAAGTGTTTGCCTTGCATGCAGCCAATACAGGATGGACCCCGGCTCGAATCCCGGCATCCCATGTGGTCTCCCGAGCCTGCCAGGAGGAGCAACTTCTGAGTGCAGAGCCAGGAGTAAACCCTGAGCGCTGAATGATCAAGATAACCAGGACTGATGGCAGACTAAGGAACAATAAATATATGTGTTAAGAAAAATCTACAGAAGGAACAAAATCTTCAAAAATAAGGATATGATTTAAGAGAAAGAGGGAACAAACATATAAGCAACTGAGAATCTAATCTAATCTATAACAAGGAAAAGGACTTCTGGAAGGAAAGCAACAAGGAATCATTAGAAAGATGTGAGAAAGGGGCTGGAGATATAGCAGGACAGATGGTGGTTCAAATCCTGGCATCCCATATGGTCTCCTGAGCCTGTCAGGAGCAATTTCTGAGTGCAGAGCCAGGAGTAACCCCTGAGCACTGCATCAGGGACAACAAAAAAAAAAAAAAAAGAACAATGAATAACTCAAAGGCTCCAGATAAATAGTAAAAATCTGTTTTGTTTGATATGCAGTGTCTTAAAACCCTAACTGGATGATTCATTTCTTTTTTAATTCTTTTTTTTCTTTTTGGTTTCTGGGCCACACCCGGCTGTGCTCAGGGGTTACTCCTGCTCAGAAATAGCTCTTGGGAGGCACGGGGGAGCATATGGGACGCCAGGATTCGAACCAACCACCTTAGGTCCTGGATCGGCTGCTTGCAAGGCAAACACCACTGTGCTATCTCTCCGGCCCCCGACTCATTTCTTTTTAAGGTAGATAATACAAGTTTTACATAGAATCTTCTTCAAAGAGAGCCCTGAAAAACTGTCAGTTCTGGTCAGTCTCAAAAAAGAATAAGCCAGATTCTCCATTTATAATAATTATAGTGTTTTCAAAGTGTGACAAAAATGAAAGACACAGTTACCTGTACAAAAGCAACTCCCGTCATCAGAATTATTAGCGAGAGCCATTGGTACACACCTAATTTTTTACTAAGCATAGACACAGAAAACAGTGCTGTTGTAAGAATTTTCAACTGATAGGTGACCTGAAAAACAAAACAATTAATATGGTTATTGTTTGCTTACTTTTTTCCTACAAAAGACTACTGAAAATATTTTTAAGTACCTGATAAGTAGCAGCATCTAGATTTGTCAATGCCACATATAGTAAATTATTCTGAAGAGTATATATCCCTGATGGAATTGCAAGTTTAAGCGTTTCCATAGGTTTATTAAGAATCTCATCATGGAGTACTCGATTCAGTGCTCTTAGACTACATTCTAGAAGAAACACGAAATAGGCAAAATCAGTAATTAAGTAATTCTAAGTTACGTACCCTCTCTCAAGTCTTCAGTTTCCTCACATCTGTGAAAAAAGGAAATTGGGCTACATGTTAAGACACTTTTAGGTCTAAAATATACCTTTAATTATGTTAAATATTGTAAGACAGTAATTTCATAAAGTACTATCTTTATATTACTTCACTGAGAAATGCAATCATCTGCATGCACTCAAACATTCATATGTCCATATTTATAACCGAAAAATAAAAGTATTTATGTGTCAACTAAGTATTATTTATTTATTTATTTATTTATTCATTCATTCATTTTGTTATTTTGGGCCACACTCAGTGGCACTCAAGGGTTACTCCAGGCTCATTCTGTGACTGTCCCTCTCCTGACTAATTTCACTTAGCATGATACTCTCCAGATCCATTCACATTACAGTAAATTGCATGTTACATCTTTTTTTAAATGACCACGTGTTATTTATGTTCTTATAAACCGTAGTTTCTTTATCTACTCGTCTTTCTTGAACAGTTGGGCTGTTTCCAGACTTCAGCTATTGTATATAGTGCTGCAATGAACATAGGAGTCCAAATGTGTTTTCCGAATACGGTTTTTTGACCCTAGGGGTATATGCACAGAAGTGAAATAGGTGGATCATAGGCAAATTAGAGGAGAGGGGAGAGAGAGAAGAGAGAGAGGAAAGAGAGAGAGGAGAGAGCAAAGATAGAGAAGAGAGGGGAGAAAGAGTAAACAGAGGGAGAGAGAGGGATGAGAAAAGGGAGAGGGGGAGAGGGGAAGAGAGAGAGAGAGAGAGAGAGAGAGAGAGAGAGAGAGAGAGAGAGAGAGAGAGAGAGAGAGATCACAATGAGATGGCCAGGCCCTGCATCTTGAGTGGCCCTGAGGTGAGCATGCTCCACCCACCTGCATTGGACCAAGAAAGCTTGGTGACAGTGCCCTGCCCTGCCAGTGGTTACAAGGTTAACGTGCACTCCGCCCATCTGCAAAACTGCACAATGAAAAGAGCATGGCCACTCCTTTCCGCAGACATGCAATTCTTCTAGTCCAGGGATTGCGAACAGGATTTTTACCCTCCCTCAAAAATGACAAAATATGTGTTTAATTATTATTGTTGGCCGGGCGGTGGCGCTAAAGGTAAGGTGCCTGCCTTGCCTGCGCTAGCCTTGGATGGACCGCGGTTCGATCCCCCGGTGTCCCATATGGTCCCCCAAGCCAGGAGCAACTTCTGAGCACATAGCCAGGAGTAACCCCTGAGCGTTACCGGATGTGGCCCAAAAACAAAACAAAAAAAAAAAAAATTATTATTGTTAAAATTAGATGCTTTTGAGTGAGTGTTTGTCTGTTTTGGCAGGTTACTGTGTGGTGAGGCTCTCTGACTCTCACAGTTTAAAATTTTGGCTTTGTGTTGAACTTGTTCACCGCCCCTGTGTCAATGAACCCCAGCACATGATGTAAAAAACACTAAGTTGCAAAGATCACAATGGGGGAACAACAGAGAATACTACCATGCATAGAGAATGAAGATAATGAAGATAGGACCAGAGGGATAGCACAGTGGGTAGGCATTGCCCAATCTGAGTTCGATCCCTGGCATCTCATATGGTCCCCTAAGCCTCCCAGAAGTGATTTCTGAGCACAGACCAAGAGTAACCACTAATTGTCACTAATTTTGAAACAGGAATAAAAAGAGAATGAAGATAGTAGCTCTGAAGACCTGAAAGTACTAGCCATCTATATAGACTCTGTGATAAGAACTTTAGAGAGGAAATATGTAGCTACTCAATGAACTCAAAGAAACGATGGAACAATCTAAATGAACCACAAGTAAGACTCAGGAGGATATGAAAGTAGAAATGAGAAAACGTCAAACTGAAATAACAGGTCTGAAAAACTTGGTAAGCAAAATGAAAAACTCACTGGAAGGCCTCACTAGCCTGTGAGATGGAAGATGAGCTGAATAGCACCTCCAAAAGAGGTTGGATAGAAGTCTTAAAATAAATGAGTAGAAGATGGAAAAAAAAATCAAGAGAGCAAGTGAACAAATGACAATAGAACTGTGGGATGATGGGGCTGGAGAGATAGCACAGCAGCATTTCCCTTGCAAGCAGCCAACCCAGGACCTAAGGTGGTTGGTTCGAATCCCGGAGTCCCATATGGTCCCCCGTGCCTGCCAAGAGCTATTTCTGAGCAGATAGCCCCTGAGCACCGCTGGGTGTGGCCTAAAAACAAAAAAACAAAAACAAAAACAAAAAAAGAACTGTGGGATGACAAGAAACAAAATAAGAATCATTGGAGTCCCAGAGATCCAGGAAGAAAACCCCATGATGAATCAATAGTCAAGGATATCATTTCTGGGAAATTCCCAGAGCTAAAGGAGGAAATAATAAAGGTTAGAATAGAAACTAATGAACTTAGATCCCCCCAGAATCCAAAGGATCAATGAAAGCAAGAGTTGGTTCTTTGAAAAAATAAACATGATCAATAAACTATTAGTAAGACTCACAATGCAATCACAATGAAGGGAGAGTGAAAAACTTAATAAACACAATTAGAAATGAAAAGGGGAATCAGGATTTACTTTGAGAATCTTAATGCCACCAAACAATAGAATCGGAGAGAAATGGATACATTTTTGGACTCCTACAACCTGCCAAGGTTGAGCCAAATTGATCTGGAATACCTGAGATCTATCACCATTGAGGAAATTGAAATGGTAATCAAAATGCTTCTCCGAAACAAAAGCTCAAGCTCAGATAGAGTCAGTAAAGAATTATTTCTAACCAACTGGGGGCCAGAGCAACAGCATGGTGGTGGAGCATTTGCCTTGCATACGGAGGACCCAGGACAGACCCGGGTTTGATCCCCAGCATCCCATAGTGTCCCTCGAGCCTGCCAGGAGTGACTTCTGATCGAAGAGCCAGGAGTAACCCCTGAGTGCTGCTGGGTGTGGCCTAAAACAAACAAAAAATACTTTTTAAATAAAAATAAAGAGAACCTACCGCCAATCCCTTTAAAGCTCTTCTAGGAAACTGAAGAAACAAAAACATTTCCAAATAGTTTCTATGAAGGTAACATCACTCTGATACTGAGAGACAAGACACAATATATGAACACAGATTCAAAGTGCCTCAACAAAATCCTAGCAAACAGAATCCAAAAATGTATCAAGAAGGTTATACACTATGACCAAGTAGGATTCATTCCAGACATGCAAAGATGGTTTAACATATGCAAGTCAATAAATATGATATATGATATTGCTAAAAGAAACACAGAAATCTTATGATCATATTAATAGATGCAGAGAAAGCATTTGACAGGGCCAACATCCATTCATGATAAAAACCTTCAATAAAATCAGAATTGAACAGTCTTTTCTCAATATTGTTAAAAGTCATTTATCACAAATCCATTGCAAAAATATACTCAATGGGGAAAAATTAACAACCTTTCCTAGAAGATCTGGCACAAGGCAAGTTTGTCCCCTTTCACCACTTCTATTCAATATAGCACTGGAAGTTTTTGCCATAGCAATTAGAAAAAAAAAGACATCAAAAGTATCCACATAGAACAGGAAGAAGTGAGGCTCTCAATTTGCAGATGAAATGATACTATACCTAGAAAATCCTGAAGACTAAATAAAAAGCTTCTAGAAACAATAGTATAGAAAAGTGTCAGGCTACAAAATTAATATGCAAAAATTCATGGCTGTTTTAGTCACAAATAATGAAAGAGAAGATAAATATATTTACAAAATAATCTTATTCCCAATTGGGCCTCAGAAAGTCAAGTACTTTGAAGTCAATTTAACTGAAGAGGTGAAAGACCTATATAAAAAAAGATGACAAAATACTGCTTCAAGAAATAAAAAGAGGATACAAAGAAATGAAAATACATACTACACTTATGGATTGGGAGGATTAACATGACTAAGTGTCAAAAGAAAAGAAACAGAGAGAGAGAGAGAGAGAGAGAGAGAGAGAGAGAGAAGCAAAATGCCTGCCCCAGAGACAGGCAAGGATTGCAAGGGAAATGGACGACACAGGTGGCAAAAAAAAGTGCATTGTTGAAGGGACCATGACTGAAACCCAACTATAAACAACTTTGTAACCACAGTGCTAAAAGAAAATTTTATTTTATTTTTTTTAAACTTTATTGATTGATTTATTGGTTATTGAGTCACACCCAGTGGTGCTCAGGGGTCACTCCTGGCTCTAAAATCAGAAATCGCCCTGGCAGGATGGGGGACCACATGGATGCTGGGATTCAAACCACCATCCTTCTACATGCAAGGCAAACGCCCTCTCCGGCCCTAATGCAAGATTTTTTATTTCAACAAAGATTTAGGGACTATCCTATTTCATATTTTGACCAATTCAGGTACTGCTATTTTGTTTTTGCCATTGTGCGAGTACTGAAATTGAGTCTTCTGTTTAAGTGAAGCTGAGCACCTTATTTATTGGACATTCAATATGCCTCTTCCATGAATCTTCTATTTACATATTTTGTCCCCGTTCTGTTAAATTCTGGACTTATCTTATTGAGCTGTATAAGTTCTTTGTACATTCTCAACTTTACTGATGATTTCATATGATGTAATTATATTTTCTCAATGTGTAGCTTTGTCTTTTCATTAGGTTGATTTATAGACTTATTCATTTTAATTCTCAAAAGTTCCTCAAATGACATCATTTCATTCACTCTCATAACACTAATAAGAAAAGTTTCTAACTAGATCTACAATCTGTGTAAAGTTTTCACATTCTCACATATCTGCATGGGCTTCCCATGTGTATTTCACTGTCCTAACATGAGGTACATGCTGCTATATGAACATCCTGTTTAGGGTTGCTGTCACCATGTGCCCTAAGCTTCTGAGGTAAAATTCAGTAACCTGTCAACCTGAACTGGAGTACCCTGAACTGGAATATTAAAAAATGAGTTTTGAGTGACAAAGAAGTGTTTGGGATCTTTTTTGCAAGTTGCACTCAACTTTGCAAACTAGAAATAGAACCTAACACTTGACTCATATATCAAGTAGCCTATGGTAAAACTAGTTTTGTTACAGATAGTTTTGCTTAAAACTGCATGTCCATGAAATGGTTGAATAATATTAAATGAGGTTTTACTGCAGCAAAAATGATCTATTATTTCCTTTATCATTTATTTACAAATTTTATTACTTTTTGGGTTTGGCCTCACCCATATATACTCAGGGTTTACTCCTAGCTCTGTACTCAGAGACCACTTCTGGCGGGCTCAAGGGACGATGAATTTGGGTTAGCCACATTTCAGATAAGCACCCTATTGCTGTATATCCCTCCTGTCCTTTATCATATTTTAAAATCTTGTTTCCAAGCCCTCATAGCACCACTATCACAACATGAAATCTGCTTTTAAAAATCAATCTTTATCTAGAATTTTTTATGTGTATGCATGTTCTCTAGTTGTACATCTCTCTGCAATGCCAGTAACTAATATTTAACATATCTTTGTGTCTATAATGTGCAAAGAGTGGTGATTTTTATCATCTATATCTCAGCAACAAAAAATCTATTTTCTGGGACTAGAGCAATAGTACAAGGCTTTGAACATAGCCAATCCAAGTATGATCCCCAATACCATATGTAGTCCTACAAGGACTACCAGGAGTGATCCCTAAGTGAAGAGCCAGGAGTAAATCCTGAGCACCCCTGGTACGGCCCCAAAACAAACACATCGTCCTTGGCTTTTCAATTTTATATTTTCACAATTCTCTCCTCATGACTCCCCAGATCTTTCCCTTTTGTTTTTGCTGTTATTAATCCCCTCTTTCAACATGGTCTTAAATGTTAAGTATGGTCTTACATCTTTTTTTTTGTGGAAACATACCATTATTCTAACTAATCTTGACATTAAAATAATATGTAAGTTAATAAGCACATGAAAAGATGCTCAATATCACTATACATTAAAGAAACATATATTGGGGCCGGAGTGATAGCACAGTGGTAGGGTGTTTGCCTTGCACGCGGCTGACCCGGGACGACCTTGGTTCGATCCCTGGCGTCCCATATGGTCCCCCAAAGCAGGGGCAATTTCTGAGTGCAGAGCCAGGAGTAACCTCTGAGCATCACTGGTGGGCCCAAAAAAAACAAAAACAAAAAAATAAAGAAATGTATATCAAAACTACAAAGAAAGCAGTAAATGCCACCCAGCACGGGCCTTAAACATGTGAGACTCTGGGTTTCTTTCCACCATAAAAACCCCACAATCTTTTCATGCCCAAAACAACAATAGCACAAAAAATAATAATCATGGGGCCAGAGAGATAGCATGGAGAGGTAAGGCGTTTGCCTTGCATGCAGAAAGACAATGGTTCAAATCTGGCATCCCACATGGTCCCCCAAGCCTGCAGGGGGCGATTTCTGAGCATAGAGCCAGGAGTAACCCCTGAGCACTGCTGGGTATGACCCAACCCCCCCCAAAAAATAATAATAATCTCACAATGAAAGATACTTTACTCCTATTAAAATTGTTACTTAGTTGCAGTTCCGTTCGGGGTATGCAAAAATGTTTAATGTGATTTTTTGCGATTTTTTTCTTACTAATGCGATTTTTTTATTGCGAATATTCAGTAAACGAAATTCCTTATGCAGCCCTGCCTCACCCCGACTTTGCCTCCTGCAGCCCCCAGGTAAAGTGAGTTTGAGACCCCTGACTTATACACTTTGAATATATTAAATGTTTGATATGCCAACTGAATTTCAATAAAGTTGTTTTCAAATAAAACCTACCAAATTTGTTACTGCAAATCAATGAAGCAAACAGAAGAGAATGAGTTAAGTATAAAACTATGATTTGATTTCCAGCCAGAAAATCATAAAATCTACTCTTCTAAGTATTTAAAATTCAAGAAACTGGGGCCGGGAAGGTGGCACTAGAGGTAAGGTGTCTGCCTTGCAAGCACTAGTATAGGACGAACCGCGGTTTAATCCCCCGGTGTCCCATATGGTCCCCCCAAGCCAGGGGTGATTTCTGAGCGCATAGCCAGGAGTAACCCCTGAGCATCAAACGGGTGTGGCCCAAACACCCCCCCCCAAATGAATAAAATAAAATTCAAGAAACTATTTCAAGGTTACTGCATGAAAGTCATGATCCAAACTAAAATGCCAACACTACAATCTACAAAAGTCTCTTTATAAAATAAGAAATACCCCTCTTTTCCGACCGGAACCATGGAGGGCGCAGAAGAAAAGAAAAAGAAGGCTCCTGCTAAGCCAGCAGCAGCAGCAAAATTAGAGAAGAAAAAGAAGCTTCCTGATGTTCCAGAAACCTTGAAGAAAAAGTGCAAGAATTTCGCAGAGCTGAAGATTAAGCGCCTGAGAAAGAAGTTTGCCCAAAAGATGCTTCAAAAGGCAAGGAGAAAGCTGATCTATAAAAAAGCTAAGCATTATCACAAGGAGTATAGACAGATGTACAGGACAGAGATTCGGATGGCTAGGATGGCGAGAAAAGCTGGCAACTTTTACGTTCCTGCTGAACCTAAATTGGCTTTTGACATCAGGATCAGAGGTATCAATGGTGTGAGCCCTAAGGTCTGAAAGGTGGTGCAACTTCTTTGCCTTCGTCAGATTTTCAATGGCACCTTTGTTAAGCTCAACAAGGCTTCAATTAACATGCTGAGGATTGTAGAACCTTATATTGCATGGGGGGTATCCAAACCTGAAGTCAGTAAATGAGTTGATCTATAAGTGTGGTTATGACAAAATCCACAAGAAGCGAATTGCCCTAACAGATAATGCATTGATTGCCAAAACTCTTGGTAAATATGGCATTGTTTGCATGGAGGATCTGATTCATGAGATCTACACTGTTGGAAAAATGCTTCAAAGAGGCAAACAACTTCCTCTGGCCCTTTAAGTTATCTTCTCCTCGAGGTGGGATGAAGAAAAAGACCACCCATTTTGTGGTAGTTGTACTTAGCAAAAAACAAACAACCAGTGGAATACACTCAACTTGGAGATGCTAGCAACAGGGAAGACCAGATCAACCAGCTGATTAGACGGATGAACTAAGGTAGCTACCATATTTTTGTAATCTGGTCAATTAATAAACAATTGCTTTCAAATTGGAAAAAAAATAAAATAAAATAAGAAATACCAAATGGTCTTATACGAGGGCATCAGATAATGAAAATACTTTAAATGTATAGATATTAACATATCATATTTAGGGGCCGGCGCATATTTAGGCAGCGCAACGGAAGGGCATTTGCCATGCACGCGCTGACCCAGTATGGGATTTGGTTCAATCCCAGTGTCCCATTTGATCCCCCAAGCCAGGAGCTGTTTTTCTGAGCGCATATCCAGGAGTAACCCCTGAGCATCACCGGGTGTGACCAAAAAAAATTTTTTTTAATATCAAACAAATTACAATAGTTTAAAAGCCAGAAAAGCCTACATACTTACTGCTATCTTTGTAGACCAATAAAATGCAGGCTATTATCTTCAAAAGTTCAGCAACAACAACTGCTGTGGAAGATAGATAACGAGGTCCCTCCTCTTTTAAAGTTCTAGAATAACGCATTGTTAGAACCAGACTGGTAGTCTGAAAGACCAAAATTCCCAAAGAAAGGTATTTTAGGTTGGCGGACATTTTTTTATCTTCATTTGCCTGAAAAACAAAATAAATAGATCAAATAAACAAAATTAGAAAATACAGAAGCTATTATTTAAAAACCAAAGGACTTCTGATTCTATACCAGATAAGTTGAGTGTATTCCACTGTTTTTTTTTGTTGTTGTTGTGGTTTTTTTTTTGTTTTTTGCTAAGTATAACTACCAACCCTTGAGCATTGCCATGTGTGCCTCCCCCAAAATATAGCTGTTTAAGTCTTCAGTTATGTCACATCAAAAATATTTCCGGAGATTGTGGTACACACACAGACACGCGCACACACACCCCTCACCCTAGATGCTTGACCATAGACTACATTAATAGGAGCAGATGGGGCAGCCTTCCACTCTCCTAGCAGGGGCTACAGCACCTAAGACTCTGGGGACAGAATCCTGCTGGCTGGCCATTCCTGCCCTACATGAAGCAAATGGCAGCAAAATGCACTCTTCCTGACTCCAATGAGACCGTGGCTATCTTATTCCATAAAAGACTTCACTCCAGGGCTAGAGTGCATATCTTGTCCTAACTGTACATTATGGACCCTCAAGTTCTGCTGCATCCTAGGCCTTAGAAGCAAAATATCATGCAACAAACTCTGCAGGGCTAAGTATCACTAGGCGTTATTCTGTCAAAGCACCACTGGGGTAACTGAAAAAGAGATTTAATGAAATGGGCCCAGGAATGTGGCTCAATGATAAAGCGCATGCCTGTATATGTGAAGCCCTAGTTGAGATCTTCAGCTTCACAGCCAAGTATGATTCCCCAGCACTGCACCAACAGCAAAAATTTAAACAAGAATTAAGTATTATAACACCCCCAAATTTCCAGAATACAATCTAAAATAAATAAATAACCAAGATAGGAAAAATCTCAGTTATTATGAATAATGACAGTTAACAAACAATGCAGTTGGAATTATACAAGAAGCTGGCAGCAAGGAGTTCTGGCCACACTTGGCAGTGCTGAGAGGTTACCCCAGCCCTGAGTTTAGGTATTACTACCCCAGCCCTGACTTTAGGTATTACCCTTGGTGGTGGTCAGAGAACCACATGCAGTTATAGGGAATCAAGACAGATCATTTGCACACAAGGCAAGTGACTTCTTACCTTCTGCCCCCATATAAGAATTTTAGGGCCCGGAGAGATAGCAGAGCGGCGTTTGCCTTGCAAGCAGCTGATCCAGGACCAAAGGTGGTTGGTTCGAATCCCGGTGTCCCATATGGTCCCCCGTGCCTGCCAGGAGCTATTTCTGAGCAGACAGCCAGGAGTAACCCCCCTGAGCACTGCCAGGTGTGGCCCAAAAACCAAAAAAAAAAAGAATTTTAAAGTAGAGTCTGAGAAATAGCACAGCTATAGGGCGTTTGCCTTGCACGCAGCTGACCCGGGATGGACCTAGGTTCGAATCCCGTCAGATATGGTCCCCCATGCCTGCCAGGAGCGATTTCTGAGCACAGAGCCAGGAGTAACCCCTGACCACCGCTGGGTGTGACCGCCCCAAATTTTAAAGTAGCTGCCATTAAAATGAACCAACAGCAAGCAATTATAAATATTCATGAAATAGTTTTAAATTCATACATAAGTTGAAAACACAGTACAAGAGTTCTCATGTAGTTAGTTCTATCTTCAACCAACAAAAGTTGCAATTATTTCTTTCTTATTCTAAAACAAGTAAATATTAATTCTAAGAAAAAACTTCAACTATGATGACATAAACAGGTTAAAAAGTAAAAGAATGACGTGCATGGCCAGGGATTAGGGGAGAGCTATAAGAAGACTGGAAGGTCTAAATTACTATCTGGCAAAATAGATCCTATCAATTATTTCTATAATGAAATGGCATTTCATAATGATTAAATATAAAATGTAAGAAAATTATTAACTATCACAGTTGCTTTATATACTTAACTATTAACATATGTTCAAAATATAAAACTGACAGAACTAGAAGAAAATAGGTAACTTGATCATTAAAACATGAGATCTTAACTCAAGTTTCTTTGAAATAAATTCCCCAAAATACCAACTGGTAAGTAAAAGAAATCACCATAACTGTGGCAAACAAAAATACTCCACTAAAATCCATTTTCAAAGAAAAACTTAACGCAGTATGAGTATAACCAGTTTTCTACATCTTCAAAGAATCTTTAACTGACATCAAAGTTCAATACAAGCCCTGAGAGACAGTAAATGCCTTGCATGTGGACAGCAATGGTTCATTCCCTAAAATCTAAATTCTGCTTATAGCTAGCATAGCTGGGTGTGGCCTCAAGTCCCCTAAACTCTCCAAAAATCAGTGCAATCCCAAATAATCCTTGGAGACTTTTTTTTAAAGGAGTTGACTTTCCATTTGTAGATAAAAATTGCTTTCTAAGGCCCGGAGAGATAGCACAGCGGTGTTTGCCTTGCAAGCAGCCGATCCAGGACCAAAGGTGGTTGGTTCGAATCCCGGTGTCCCATATGGTCCCCCGTGCCTGCCTGGAGCTATTTCTGAGCAGACAGCCAAGAGTGACCCCTGAGCATTGTAGGGTGTGGCCCAAAAACCAAAAAAAAAAAATTGCTTTCTGGAGAATTTGACTCCCAACATAGAAGCAAACACAACGGAAAATAAAGCACAGAGGATGAAACCTTAGCTTTCTAAAATTGTGAACATAATTAAATGTAGGGTCATGAAAAAAATTGGCAACAGTAAATGGTTTCTGAATGTGCAACAACCAAAAGTTAACTCAAAATCAACCATATAATGACTCTGAACATTAACAGCTTTACCCTGAGTTACATTTCTCAATAAAAAAGAGGTCACAAGCAAAAACATTTTAAGATATAGGAGTTATTATTAAATTTCAGACCTCTTATAAAGTTAAATCAATTACAAAAAATACTGCATAAGGATAAAATATAAACCAACAGAATATATATCCATATATATTTGGTCAAATTATTTTGACAAAGTTATCAAAAAAGAAAGGGTGGTCTTTTCAATAAATAATTCTGAGGCAATAAGAATATTGTTTATTTGTGGGACGGTAGTCACACCTGGAAATACTCAGGGGCTAATCCCAGTTCTGGGAAAGTGGTCTGCTCCCAGCAGCACATGGTAAGGACCATTGATCAAATCCCAGCCTTCTACATGCAAAGCATGTGTTCAGTCATTGAGTTATTTCTCCACCTCTAAATACATACCTAAAAAATAAAAAACCATTTTTCTAAGTTTATTTCTACCCCCATCTGCTCATACTAATTATTAAGTAGATATAGGTGATAGACCTGTGATGAAAAAGCTAAAACTATCAACTTTCAAGAGACAATAAACACATCAAAATAAAGTTCCTTGATAAGCAACAATGCCCCAAATGCCCAATAAAACATGAACAGATTGAATATCTTGAAAATAATAAAAAATGCTCTCTTAAAGCACTATAAATTATGGGGTGATATTATATAGGGTATAATACCTTACATGTGGACACCTAGGATTGATCCTCAGAACTCCATATAAATCCCAAAAGCCCACCAGTAGTCTTCCTTAGCAGAGAGCCAGGGATCTGGCTGAGTACCACAGGGTGTGCCCCCAAACCAAATAAACAAATAGTAAGTATACTATAAAATAAAAGGGAAATTACATCATAGAAAGGTTTATTCTCAAAACATAAATCTGGCAATGTTTACAACATAAATGGTTGAAGAAACCCTAACTTTAAGTGGGCAAAAGATTTGAACAGCTATTTCACCATGCAAATAGTAACCACAATGAGATCGCATACATATCAATTCAAATCTTAAAAAATGATGCTACTAACTGCTGGAGAAATTTGGAGCAAAAAAGAATTTCCAAATTTATTAGGGAAATATAAAGTGCGACAACTACTTTGAAAAACAAGACAGAAATAACTCCATAATATCTTTTCAGAGGATTAAGCAATTTACTCTTTCTGATATCCAAGAGGTTTGAAAATTTATGTCCATAAAAATGCTTGCACAGGAGTTTTTACAGGAAATATACACAAGAGCTTTATTTCTAAAAGTTAGAAAGTGGAGAAAAGGGCCAGGAGAGATAGCACAGTGGCGTTTGCCTTGCAAGCAGCTGATCCAGGACCAAAGGTGGTTGGTTCGAATCCCGGTGTCCCATATGGTCCCCTGTGCCTGCCAGGAGCTATTTCTGAGCAGACAGCCAGGAGTAACCCCTGAGCACCGCTGGGTGTGGCCCAAAAACCAAAAAAGAAAAAAAAAGAAAGCGGAGAAAACCAGAAATATCCATTAATAGGTGAATTATGAAATACAATGGCTTAAACAATGGAATACTAATCAATAATAAAAAGAGGGGCTGGAAAGATAGCATGGAGGTAAGGCATTTGCCTTTCATGCAGAAGGACAGTGGTTCTAATCCCGGCATCCCATATGGTCCCCCGTGCCTGTCAGGGGCAATTTCTGAGCCTAGAGCCAGGAGTAACCCCTAAGCGGTGCAGGGTGTAACACCCCCTCCCCCCAAAAACAAGTAAACAAACAAAAAAATGAACTGCAATACTGGTATGCAATAAATAAGGACTCTCAAAAGTACATGGAGCAGAAAATATACAAAATCATATATACTGCATAATCCAATTATATGAAGCTCTAGAAAGGGCAAATAATCTGAATCAATCTTTTATTTTAAAGCAGCTCATTCTTTTTTTTTTTAATTTTTATCAAGACTAATGTGAATTACAAGTCTTTCACAGTTATATTTAAGATACATAGTGATAGCGAATTAGGGCAATTCCCACCACCAGTGTTGACCTCCCTCCACCATTGTTTTCCTCATGCAGCCCATACCTCCACCCCACCATAGGCCCCTGGACTGCTAGTGTAACCAGTTCCTTTTGTGTATAGCTTGTCGTGGTTTGGGTCTCTTGATTCTATTGTCTTTAGCTTTGAGTTGGGTATTTAAGACTGTTCATTTCTTATTTCTACTCAGTGGTCATGAGATTGCTTGTCCCTAATACCATTCACTTTTTTTTTTTCTCAGTTTATAGGAAAACATAGAAATTGGAGGCATAATCAATCAATCTTTCTTTTATCTTTTTTGGTTTATGGGCCACACCTGGTGGCCCTCAGGTGTTACTCTTGACTATGCGCTCAGAAATCGCCACTTGAGGGGCCGGGCGGTGGCGCTAGAGGTAAGGTGTCTGCCTTGCCAGCGCTAGCCTAGGACGGACCGCGGTTCGATCCCCCGGTGTCCCATATGGTCCCCCAAGCCAGGAGCGACTTCTGAGCGCATAGCCAGGAGTAACCCATGAGCATCACTGGGTGTGGCCCAAAAACCAAAAAAAAAAAGAAATCGCCACTTGGGGCTTGGGGGGACCATATAGGATGCTGGGGGGATCAAACCGTGGTCCGTCCTAGGTTAGTGTGTGCAAGGCAAACCCCCTACTGCTTGTGCCACTGCTCCAGCCCCAAAATGAATCAGTCTTTATTAATGCAGATTATTCATTCATTACTTGCAGTCAGGACTGGGATTGGGCACTCAACAGTAAAGGTTTAACAACTTTTTGATTGAATGGAGAATATAATATCTCTGTGAAAATGTTATAGAACTATATTAATTTATCGTACTCATGGACCTGTACATTTAAGTGGGTACACTTTATTGTCTATAAAGTTCATTATCCTATTAAAAACAGGATATGCTTTATAGCAGCATTTTTCACTAGGCTTTCCTCAGAGCTTTGGTTTTCCCTCTGATTCCTTTAGATTACTATTTTTTTTTTTTTTTTTTGGTTTTTGGGCCACACCCGGTAACGCTCAGGGGTTACTCCTGGCTATGTGCTCAGAAGTTGCTCCTGGCTTGGGGGACCATATGGGACACCAGGGGATCGAACCGCGGTCCGTCCAAGGCTAGCGCAGGCAAGGCAGGCACCTTACCTTTAGCGCCACCGCCCGGCCCCAGATTACTATTGATATGGTGTTGAAATAGTTAATATCAATAAGACACTACATTGATATGGTATTGTTTTTTGTTCTTTAACTCCTTCTAAACTAAATTTTGTTAATGACTCTTATTTATAGTATATTTCTTTAGAGCTTTCATAACAAGGTCACAATTTATGGTTCTAAATATCTGACCCTTTTGTTTCCTTACTTCATAGTTATAATAGAATATAATATACTCAAACAGATTCAATAATCAAGATTCTAGACTTGTCTAAGTATCCTACAGAGAGGGTCTATTATCTTGGGCACAAAATACAGCTTACTAAAAAATCATTTTGGGGAGTTGTTTTTTAGTTTTGTTTTGGGGCTACACCTGGCGCACTCAGACATTACTTTTGGCTCTGTACTCAGAAATTATTACTGGCAGACTAGGGGACCATATGGGATATTGGGAATGAAACATGAGTTGGCCTCATGCAAGGCAAATGCCTTACCCACTGTGCTATCACTCTGGCCCCTAAGTAACTGAATATGATCCAAGACAAATGATGTACCATTATTGTGAATATAAGAATAAAATTAGTATAAGGATAGCACAGCAGTAGGGCATTTGCCTTGCATGCAGCTGACCTGGGAGGGACATGGTTCAATTCCTGGCATTCCACATATGCCCCACCCTGTTAGGGGCGATTTCTGAAGGCAGAAGCCAGGAGTAACCCCTGAGTGCTGCTGGGTGTGGCCCAGAAACCAATAAATCAATCAATCAAGTTTTTTTTTTTAAATAAGGATAAAATCTTAATAATGAAAAATAGTTCACAGGCATTTTCTTTCAGAGAAAACTTTCGGGTCAGAGAGATGCTCAATGGGCAGAGTGCACCCTATGCATGTGGAAGACCCAGGCTCAATCCCCTAACCACATTGTCCCCAATGGAAATCACCCCCAAGCACAGGATGGGAATAACTACTGAGTTTATTCTACTGCTAGGTATAGATTCTTCCCAATAAAAAAAAAAAAAAGACAATATTTTTGGTTTGGTTTTTGGTTTTTGAGCCACACCCTGCAGTGCTCAGGGGTTACTCCTGGCTCTGCCTCAGAAATTGTTCCTGGCATGTCCCGAGGAAATGGTTCCTCAGGAGACGGTATGGGATGTTGGGGAAAGACAAAATCTTTATATGCTGTTTTTTTTTGGGGGGGCGGGAGGGGGGGTCTGAGGAGAGCTACAATGCTCAGGGTTACTCCTTGCGCTACACTCAGGAATCACTCCTGGCAGAACTTAGAGAACTATCTGGGATGCTAGGGATTGAATCTAGGTCAACTGCATGCAATGCAAGCACCCTACCTATTGCAGTAGTACTCCAGCCCCGCAAAGAGAAAAACCTTAATATCTCTTGTCACATATAAAATGCTGGTCACTTTATATGTGACAAGAGATATTTATATGTGATAAAATATAGACACCAATTAGCCATCTATATTATTACCATAAATCTGCATTAGCAAAAGAGCCAACTAAAATAAAATCACATTTTAATGATGGGAGATGCTTTAGAAAGAAGTTGCTACAGGGCATGGAGAGATGGCACCCCGGCGTTTGCCTTGCAAGCAGCCGATCCAGGACCAAAGGTGGTTGGTTCGAATCCCGGTGTCCCATATGGTCCCCCGTGCCTGCCAGGAGCTATTTCTGAGCAGACAGCCAGGAGTAACCCCTGAGCACTGCCGAGCGTGGCCCAAAAACCAAAAAAAAAAAAAAAAAAAAAAAAAGTTGCAACAAACTTTTCATTTTAAAATGAAGAGTGAAGGGGCTGGTGAGGTGGCGCTAGAAGTAAGGTGTCTGTCTTGCAAGCGCTAGCCAAGGAAGGACCCCGGTTCAATCCCCCAGAATCCCATATGGTCCCCCAAAGCCAGGGGCAATTTCTGAGCCCTTAGCTAGGAGTAACCCCTGAGCATCAAACGGGTGTGGCCCAAAAAAACAAAAATAAATAAAATTAAAAAAAAATAAAGTGAGGAGTGAAGAGACCATGAATGACTTGGTCAAGGTCAAATAACTAGCAACTAGCATTAAGCAGTAATTAGTAAGATCCAAAAAATTAGATAATATGGGACTGGAATAACAGTATAGCAGGCAGAGTGCTTGTCTGGCACATGGTCAACACAAATTCCATCCCCATTCCCCTAGATGGTCCCCTAAGCACATCAGGAATGATTCCTGAGTACAGAGCCTAGCAGGGGTCCTCAAACTTTTTAAACAGGGGGCCAGTTCACTGTCCTTCAGACTGTTGGAGGGCCAGATTATAGTAAAAACAAAAATTATGAACAAATTTCTATGCATACTGCATATATCTTATTTAGAAGTGAAGAAACAAAATGGGAATAAATACAATATGTGGCCCGCGGGCCGTAGTTTGAAGACCCCTGGGAGTAAGTCTGAGCACTGCGGGTATGCTCAGCCCCAAAACAAGCAAACAAAAAATTAGATCATACAATTAAATATTATTATAGTGTATAATACATGCCACTGTAGGTTTCCAGAGAAAAACTGTGGCCTTTATCTCTGTAAAGAGGAAAGCAATTTTCCAGTAACCAACGTTTGGCACACACCCGAATTCTCCTGGAAACTTTTGAACAATGCTTTCAGATCTATCAAAGGAAGTCTTTATTATTTTATGCAATCAAGACTATAATGTACCTGTTGTATTAGGAATGCTTTAATTTCCCTTCTCATGTGAAACTTAAGTCAGACTCTAAGCCCTGAAATTTACTATTTTGCTTTTTCATTTTTAAGCACATACAGTTTCAATATAAAGATTCTCCAATTTCAATATAGTCTCCTAAATAAAAGTTTTTAATTATTCATGTAATTCTTAATATTTTGAGTCCCATACAAGTGTATGTTTAAATCTGTGCAATAGTAGAAATTTTATAATGGTAATAACATATATTTACTGGTCTCAGCTTCCAACCCATGACATGGGTCTCCTGAAATAACTATCATTTCCTAGGTGATACCTGTATCTTTTGTATCTAATGAGAGCTGGTCACCAAATATTAAAAAGCCATGATTAGAAAAAGTTAGATGTTGGAACTCTCATCCCCATTCTTTTGAGAAAGGAGAAGAGCTAAAATAAAACAAATGATTATGCCTACATTATGAAGCCTCCACAAAAAACCGAATGGGTTGGGGTTCAACGAGTCTCCAGGTTGCTGAACATCTTCTACAAGGGGGGGAATGGCATCCCAACTCCAAGGAAATAGAAATTCCTCTGGGGCAGCTCTCCCAGACCTTGTTCAATATTTCTCTTCATTTGTATGTTCGACTAAATTATAATTCTTTATTATATCCCTTTAAAAAAGTGCAAATATGTTTCCTGCATTAAGGCCAATCTACCAAATTCACCAAACCTGAGGAAGAAGTCCTGGGAACATCTATTTGGGGACAGACACTATTATGTCCAAATTAAGTTAAATTATAGGGCATCTGAATGCTATTACAGAAAACTGATGTGTTTTTTTTAAGGAAACAAATCTGAAGAGTGATCAGTGAAATACACTGTATGAGGAATAAAGAAGATACACAGAAGTAGAGAACAGGGCAAGTTTTCTCATGCAAAGTCAAATATAATATATATATATATATCAACAAATGATAAAAATTTAGAATTTACAACTCCTTATTTGTTTTGTTTTTGTGCCACACTGGGTGATGCTCAGGCATCATTCTTGGCTTTGCATTCAGAAATCATTTCTGATGGTGCTCAGGTATATGGGATGCTGGGAGATTGAACCTAGGTTATCTACATGTAAGGTAATTGCCCTATCCACTGTACTATCGTTCCAGTCCTATAATTCTTTTAAGAACAACACAAATAGTAATAAAAACAGGAGAATGATAAGATACATTTTAGTTTGTAAAGTATAAAAGCAAAACTATTTCTACTTAATATCTACTAATGCATAGCCAAACCATAAATATAGAATCAGCCAAAGTAAAGATTCTACATATTATAAAATTAACATACTTTCTAATATTTTCCATTGTGGCTAAAAATAAAGCAAGCATGGTTAAAATTTAAGTCCAGCACTGAACTTTTTTCTTACCACCTAATTCCTCTTTTTTCTTTTTAACATTTCAGCTCATAAGAGTCTTAATTTCTAGACTAATCTTTGTTTCCTAAGAAAATTTCCCTAAGAAACTCATAAGCCAATAATCAATAAGAAACTGCTCAGTTCTTTCAGAAATATAGCCTTATTTGACTTACTGTCAAAAATCCTTTGAACTTGTACAATAATTACTATGATGTTCTTGCAAGGACCTGAGTTTTGAGGTTGTATTTATATATAGCAGTCAGGATGCTTAAATATTCCACTTTCACCTTAAATAGAGAAGATATAAAAATGCATGTTTCGGGGCCGGGCGGTGGCGCTAAAGGTAAGGTGCCTGCCTTGCCTGCGCTAGCCTTGGACGGACCGCGGTTCGATCCCCCGGTGTCCCATATGGTCCCCCAAGCCAGGAGCGACTTCTGAGCGCATAGCCAGGAGTAACCCCTGAGCGTTACCGGGTGTGGCCCAAAAACCAAAAAAAATAAAATAAAATAAAATAAAAAAAAAAAAAAAAAAAAAAAGGGGCCGGAGAGATAGCATGGAGGTAAGGCGTTTGCCTTTCATGCAGGAGGTCATCGGTTCGAATCCCGGCGCCCCATATGGTCCCCTGTGCCTGCCAGGAGCAATTTCTGAGCCTGGAGCCAGGAATAACCCCTGAGCACTGCCAGGTGTGACCCAAAAACCAAAAAAAAAATAAATAAATAAAAAAAAATGCATGTTTCTTGATAACAGAGTAATGACACTATCTTATTCTGATGATTTTTGCTTTAATTTTCTTTGCTTTTGCAGTGCTGGGATTGAATTAACCAAAAATTTATAGATATTTTAAAAGGTTATAAATCATCTAAGAAATTCTACAAGTTAATATTTTTCTATTATGAAAATAAAAGTGGGGTCGGAGTGGTAATACAGTGATAGGCATTTGTCTTGCATGCAGCTAACCCAGGAAAGACAAGGGTTCGATCCCTGGCATTCCATATGGTCCCTCAAGCCAGGACTGATTTCTGAGTGCAGAGCCAGGAGTAACCCCTGAACAACACCAGGCGTGACCACTCCAAAAATAATAAAAGGTTATTTGTTTTTTTTTAATTTACTGTTTTAAAATTGAGCTACATATACATTTTCTACATATTAGGTTTGAAATATTCTTCCTAAGCACAATAACCTATAGTTTAATAACATTATGGAGAACACAGAAAAAGTTATAAAATACTATACAAATATAAGTTACTTTTTACTTTAGTCAGAAACATATGTAGCTTTATACATTAATCAGAAACAAATCTTACAAGGTTTTCAATGTAAATAGAAAAAATACATACAGGAATGTTGACCACTGTTGTAGTATTTTGTCCTTTATATTCTTCCATGTTCTTTATCTCTATATGCTAAATAATGGCAAAATATATTACTGACTTCAGTTCTGATACTGGTTGCTAATATTTCTTCTTTTCAAGCTACCTATGAGGTTGAAATGGTATTTCCAAAAAGTAGCAACCATATGCTGTGTTTGAAATCCTTTACTAGTCCTTTGGGAAAAAATCCAAATTTCTTCTTTTTATAAAAATCAAAGAAATGGGGCCCGGAGAGATAGCACAGCGGCGTTTGCCTTGCAAGCAGCCAATCCAGGACCAAAGGTGGTTGGTTCGAATCCCAGTATACCATATGGTCCCCCGTGCCTGCCAGGAGCTATTTCTGAGCAGACGGCCAGGAGTAACTCCTGAGCACCGCTGGGTGTGGCCCAAAAACCAAAAAAAAAAAAAAAAAATCAAAGAAATGAAGTTAAAGGCGATTTACATAAGTTCTCTTCACTAATTAAGAGAAGCAGATTCCTGCTCCCTAGCACTTAATAACTGGTTGATACATGTATGTTTTTAATACATTTGAAACTGAACAATGTTTCATTGTTTCTCCTTCCTTTTCTTCCTCAAGGTGTTGAGTGTCTGTTTACTTAAGACAATATCACCAGTCCTAAGTTATGGTACTGTAAATTTTTAACTTGTGCTTTCACAGTCTGCAAATTTTCCAATCCGACTTTCAGATAATATCAGTAACATTCAAATTTTATTTTTGTTTGTGGGTCACACTCAGCAGCACTCAGGGGTTACTCCTGGCTCTATGCTCAGAAATCGCTCCTGGCAAGCTCAAGGGACCATCTGGAATGCTGGGACTTGAATCACTGTCCTTCTGCATGCAAGACAAATGCCTTACCTCCATGCTATCTCTCCGGCCCTTAAATATACTATACAAATAGCCTATTATCATTCTGATTGTTTGAAAATTCTTCAGGATAATTGTGCTCAACATAAAATCAGTGATCTAGGATACACAATGACCATTGAGAAGTCCTTTGAATGTGTGGTTTCATGTAAAAATATACTGATCAAAAAAAAAAATATATATACTGATCGTTCTCCCATTTCCATCCCCTCTTTTATGCTTTTCTGCACCATCAGATGCTGCAATGGTCATTTCCCATTACCTACAACTAAAATCAGAAGTTAAAGGTATTCCTAAAAGAACAAAGATTAATATAAAAATCAGGTAGGGTCCATGGGCACAACCACTAACAAAGGTTTTAGATTAAGGAGACTAGTGGTAGAAGTAGAAAGCAAAGGTCTGCAGAATGTCTAATGGCTCTCCATACTGAATACAAAAGGATTATAGTCAAACACTGAGGAACATTGAGCACACAAAGAGAAACACGAAAAATGTCTAACTGTTCAAACAGTTTAACCTCTAGCATAGAAGATATATTATTCAAGTAATAAGGAATAGTATAAACGTATGTAAATGGCTGTGATATTTGGCATAAAGGAAAATAACAAAGCAAGAAACTATCATGTCATCTTGGCTAAACTCAAAAACATTTCCCCAAATTTCCTATACGGTTTTAGATTAAGGCGGCTAAACACAAATTCTTCAGAAAAGTTGAAAGGTAGAACTGAATTAAGAGCCATTACTCTCAAGAATTTTAAGGTTAAATGTAGTAAAAAAGAAATGTCTGCTGGCGGATTCCAATGGCATATCATTCCTTGCTTTACAACAGGTTTTCCTCCCCCAGGCCTGTCATTACACTTTAAACTAGTAACAGAAAGTTACCCAAGGTGACACCTTTCCATAAATTGTCCATCAGTTCTACTGAATGGTCTTATTCTGACTGTGGAGAATGAGTGGCTTCCTAGAAAAAATTTAAAACTGACCTATTTACCCATATATGTCTTTCTAAAGGGCTGTTTTTTGGACTCCAGGAAATTCTACACTTTCTTCCTTTATGTTATTGCTCTTTGGGGCCACATCCTGCAATGCTCAGGAGTTATTCCTGGCTCTGCATTCAGGAATTATTCCTATCAGGGGACCATATGGTATACTGGGGATCAAACCTGGGTTAACAGTTGCACACACAGCAGTGGGCCTACCTGCTGTACTATCTCTGACTCCAACTCTCTCTTTTGGCTTTTATTTCCTTACTTCTCCTGTAATTGTAGAAGGTGTTATTCCTATAATATGGCCTAATTTCCTGTTGATCTACTGAAGCTTAACAGATATTAGATGACACTATAGTTCCAGGGTAACAGAACCATATGAGAGTCTGCAATCAGTTTTCTGTTTTGATTATATTTGTAAATATATTAATGACCTGATTACCAATGGTTACTATAACACTAATTCATCATTCCAACGTAAATATTGCTAAAATCATCGCCTGAAGACACCTATAAATAACAGTAATTAAGAAACTGCTTCCAGGCCTGGAGAGATAGCACAGCGGTGTTTGCCTTGCAAGCAGCCGATCCAGGACCTAAGGTGGTTGGTTCGAATCCCGGTGTCCCATATGGTCCCCCGTGCCTGCCAGGAGATATTTCTGAGTAGACAGCCAGGAGTAACCCCTGAGCACCGCTGGGAGTGGCCCAAAAACCAAAAAAAAAAAAAAAAAAAGAAAGAAAGAAACTGCTTCCATATATATATTTTATTGGAAATAGATAGGTTCATAATGGTATTAACTGATGGCTGTTAATAAGTCAGAAAGAAAACTTTTTATTTATTTGTTTTTTGTTTTTGGGTCACACCTTGCAGTGCTCAGGGGTTACTCCTGGCTCTACGCTCAGAAATTGCTCCTGGCAGGCTCAGGGACCATATGGGATGCCAGGATTTGAACCACCATCCTTCTGCATGAAAAGCAAATGCCTTACCTCCATGGTATCAGAGAGAAAACTTTTTTTTTTTTTTTTTTTTTGTGGTTTTTGGGTCACACCCGGCAGTGCTCAGGGGTTACTCCTGGCTCCATGCTCAGAAATTGCTCCTGGCAGGCACAGGGGACCATATGGGGCGCTGGGATTCGAACCGATGACCTCTTGCATGAAAGGCAAACGCTTTACCTCCATGCTATCTCTCCAGCCCCCAGAGAGAAAACTTTTAAAAAAGAAAAAAATAGAGGCCAGAGATATCTTAGCATGTAGGTAAGGCATTTGCCTTGCATGCAGAAAGACGGTGGTTCGAATCTCGGCATCCCATATGGTCTCCTGAGCCTGCCAGGAGCGATTTCTTTTTTTTTTTTTTTGGTTTTTGGGCCACACCCGGCAGTGCTCAGGGGTTACTCCTGGCTGTCTGTTCAGAAATAGCTCCTGGCAGGCACGGGGGACCATATGGGACACCGGGATTCGAACCAACCACCTTTGGTCCTGGATCGGCTGCTTGCAAGGCAAACACCGCTGTGCTATCTCTCCGGGCCCGCCAGGAGCGATTTCTGAGCGTAGAGCCAGGAGTAACCCCTGAGCGCTGCCGGATGTGACCCCCCCCAAAAAAGAACAAAAACAAAAAACAAACAAACAAACAAAAATAGAAAAGCCCCAGAGAAAATTCAGAACTGAAAAGGAAAACGCTCTTGTTGCTGTCGGTGGTGACCAGATTGGGGGTATCTGTGAAGATTCCTGAAGCTGTGCCTCAAAATCAGAGGCAGAGGTGGGAGTGACAGCACAGCTATCTTGCATGCAACCGTCCTGGGTTCAATCCCCAGCTTCCCATCTAGCCCCCCAACCCCCAAGCCTGTCAGGAATGATTTCCCAGAGTAACCCCTAAATGCTGCCAGGTGTTGCAAAAAAAGAAGGGTAGGGGAATGGCAAACCCTTCAGTAAGCATGAGAGAAACTGTTCATTTATCATCACTCCTGGAATCATCCTTTCTGCAGTCACTGACAAAAAAGGAGGAATTCTCCTGACATGTAGCTAAGCTCTGCTTGCTACTTTTGACTAGATCTTTGTCCCTACACAGATCATTATAGAAATGAGTCACTGTTCACCACTAGCAAAACTGGTCTGAGTGACATGACAATCCCCAAAGACCTCGCTGTATTAACAGATGTGTAAATCCAGCCATGAGGAAGGTGAGATCTCTGACGCAGACAAAGAGGATTCTGATAATAGAGGGGTGGCAGCACAGGCTACTCAGAAAGTTGTAGGTCTGGCCCTGGGCAATAGTACAGCGGGTAGGGTTTTTGCCTTGGGCCGGGAAGGTGGCGCTAGAGGTAAGAGGTAAGGACAAGCGCTAGCGTAGGACAGACCGTGGTTTGATCCCCCGGCATCCCATATGGTCTCCCCAAGCCAGGGGCGATTTCTGAGCGCATAGCTAGGAGTAACCCCTGAGCGGCAAACGGGTGTGGCCCAAAAACCAAAAAAAAAAAAAAAAAAAGGGTTTTTGCCTTATACACAGACCCAGTTTCTAGTCCCAGGATCCCATAGGCAGAATAAAGAGCAACCCCAGAGTATGCTAGCTGTGGCCCATAAACAAAAGCAAACAACCTCCCCCCAAATCGGCTAAAAGAAAAAAAAAGTTGTAGATGTGCAAATTTTGCTAATAATCAAAACTATTTCCAGTTTCAAGACTATAATGTTTGCTCTCCCAGAGGAACTAGTCCTCACATATTGGTGTTTCAATTTCTTAAAAAGAATTTAGTTGGGGCCGGCGAGGTGGCGCAAGAGGTAAGGTGTCTGCCTTGCAAGCGCTAGCCAAGGAAAGGACCACGGTTCAATCCCCCGGCGTCCCATATGGCCCCCCAAGCCAGGGGCAATTTCTGAGCACGTAGTCAGGAGTAACCCCTGAGCATCAAATGGGTGTGGCCTAAACCCTCCCCCCAAAATAAGAATTTAGTTGATTCATTTTTAAAAATGTTTTTAAATTGTGAAAAAGTGGGGCTGGAGAGATAGCATGGAGGTAAGGCGTTTGCCTTTCATGCAAGAGGTCATCGGTTCGAATCCCAGCGTCCCATATGGTCCCTCGTGCCTGCCAGGAGCAATTTCTGAGCATGGAGCCAGGAGTAACCCCTGAGCACTGCCGGGTGTGACCCAAAAACCACAAAAAAAAAAAAAAATTGTGAAAAAGTTTCAGAGAAAAGTTGTTTCAAATTAAGTTTTGGTGCTTGGGGCCGGTGAGGTGGCGCTAGAGGTAAGGTATCTCCCTTGCAAGCGCTAGCCAAGGAAGGACCACGGTTCGATCCCATATGGTCCCCCCAAGCCAGGGGTAATTTCTGAGTGCTTAACCAGGAGTAACCCCTGAGCATCAAACGGGTGTGGCCGAAAAAACAAAGAAAAAAAAATCAAGTTTTGGTACTTAATAGAATCCAAATGTTATTAGAAAAGCTGAGTTATAGATATCGTCCTTTGAACTGTGAAAAATAAGAGCACCAACAACAGAAAACTGATTTGACAACCGTGACTGAACAGAGCCTACCTTGGGACTAATAAGGAAAACCCTACCCTAGGCTGTAGTTCAGGACACATAAACAACAACAACAACAACAACAAGATGTCTTATTGCAGAGGTCCAACTTGGACAACAGAGACTGAGCAGAACCTTTAGGGAGCAAGTGTTACAGAAGACTGAACACGGGGCCGGAGAGATAGCATGGAGGTAAGGCATTTGCCTCTCATGCAGAAGGTCATCAGTTCGAATCCCGGCGTCCCATATGGTCCCCCGAGCCTGCCAGGAGCGACTTCTGAGCCTGGAGCCAGGAGTAACCCCTGAGCACTGCCGGGTGAGACCCAAAAACCAAAAACCAAAAAAAAAAAAAAAAAAGAAGACTGAACACAACAACAACGATGGATAGGAACCTCTAGAAGTCTAGAACCTAGAGACTCTATCCTAGACCCTGCGCAAATACCAAGATAGCTAGCTACAGTGGCTTGATTTTCACACACACAACCGAGAGGAAACTTTCCTGGCATCACAAAAAAGCCTTTGGAATGGGGTAATGAGTATAATTGGAGCCAGGGGTTGATCCCATGATGGTATGCTTCAAGGATGGAGAAACCCTGAATCTCTTAGGCCACAGGAATCCCCTTTCTTCCCCAATGCTTACTGTGCCTATGCAAAAAAAAAAAGTGGGGGGAACGCCAAACCCTACCACTCCAGCACCCATACTTTTTCTTGTTTTGTTTTGATTTGTTAGTTTTTGACTTTATTTTCCTTCTCTTTTTTCTTCCACTTTTCTCATTCTTTTTCACTCTTGTGGTTATTATTTAGTTATTTTTATTTTTATTTGCCAGGTCCATTTTTTTTCTTTTTTCTTCCATTTTTCTTTTCTTTCTTTTCTCTCTCTTCTTTCTTTTTTTGGTAGTTGTCACCAAATTTGTTTCTCCCCTTTTTCTTATCCTTTTTATCTCCAATGACGGTGGAATAGATGCTCAATCTACAACAAGCTGTAAAGTGGAGATCAGTTGCACTAGCATACTGGGGCGTAGAGGAGGGAGATATGGGATGCATACTGGGAACAAGGACGGAGGGAGGACAGCACTGGTGGTGGGAATGCCCCTCATTCATTGTCACTATGTACCATAAATGATGCAGTGAAAGATTTGTAATGCACTTTGGTCACAATAAATATTAAAAAAAAAGAAAAAAGAAAAACTGGGTTATGCACGCAGAACAATTCCTGAAATAAATTATGTGTAAAAAATTGTTGTAATAAGAGCCAGATTCATTAACAAAGCAATGATAACAAATAAATATTATTCTGGAGACCTTTGGTCATAAAAATCACAAAACCTACTATGTTCACTAAGATAAATGGTTAATATTTCCATAAGGAGGGTACAACATGACTACGGTTATAAAGTAAATTCTATAGCTGTTTACTTTAGAAAATAATTCTTTCCTACTTTATTTTTACCTTTTTTTTTTTTTTTTTTGCAGAACTAATGAGTAAGCCTTGTGCCTCACACAAGCAAGACTTGAGCCACCTCTCCTCCATCCCTTCTACTTTCAAGGACTCCGAAGACCAAAAAAAAGTGAATGATGTCACTATTGCTTTTTTTTTGTTTTAATTTTTTGGGCCACACCTAGTGGTGTTCAGGGGTTACTCCTGGCTATGCGCTCAGAAATTGCTCCTGGTGGGGCCGGATTGGTGGCAAGGAGAGGTAAAGCATCTTCCTTGCCCACGCTAGCCTAGAAGGACCACGGTTCGATCCCCCGGGGTCCCATATAGTCCCCCAAGCCAGGAGCGATTTCTGAGCGCATAGCCAGGAGTAATCCCTGAGTGTCATGGGTGTTGCCCAAAAAAAAAAAAATTGCTCCTGGCTTGGGGGACCATATGGGATGCCAAAGGAATGAACAGCGGTCCATCCTAGGCTATCACTGGCAAGGCAGTCGCCTTTCTGCTCTGGCCCCTATTGTCACTATTTCTATTAGTATTTTTGTTTTTATAGCTGACATATTAATAGCAGACAAATGATTATAAGGCTTCTAAAATAGAAAAAACAACTTAAAATTGTCCACTTTAAGTATTCTGTCCATACCAGACTATTCTCAAATTGCTTCCTGTTATTTGTTTTGTCTTAATTTTTTGGAGGGAAGAACCACCTCTGGCAGTGCCAGGGCTCTGTGCTCAGGGATCACTCCTAGTGGTGCTAGGATATTATATAGTACTAAGGATTTAATCCAGGTTGAATGCATATATGGTAACCACTTTAGATACTGTACTCCTTTAAACATGATTTATTGTCCAATTTGCAGTATATTATGTCATAACATGCCATGTAAATCATATCTATTTGTACACAATCAGACTTAATTATTCTGGAAGACCATACTTTATTCTGACTTAATAACACAGCTCCAATATTTTTTTTCTTTGTTTTGTTTTTGAGTCATACCCAGTGGTACTCAGGGTTACTCTTGGCTCTGCGCTCAGAAATCATTCCTGGCAGGCACAGGGGACCATATGGGATGCTGAGAATTGAACCTGGGTAAGTCCCGGGTCAGCTGTGTGTGAGGCAAATGCCCTACAGCTGTGCTATCTCTGACCCATCAGCTCCAATATTTTCGGATTCTCTTAGTATTAAAGTATTAAAATAAACAGCTGTAATCAAGAATTATGTTTGAGGATGGAGAGATAGCATGGAGGTAAGGCATTTGTCTTGCATGCAGAAGTATGGTGGTTCGAATCCCGGCATCCCATATGGTCCCCCGAGCCTGCCAGGAGTGATTTCTGAGCGTAGAGCCAAAATCCCTGAGTGCTGCCAGGTGTCACCCAATAGCGGGGGGGGGGGAGGGGAGAGAGAGAGAGAGAGAGAGAGAGAGAGAGAGAGAGAGAGAGAGAGAGAGAGATCTTCCTGAAAGATGAAGCTCTCTCTCTTTTTTATTTTTTTAATTTCTTTGGTTTTTTTGGGCCACACCCGTTTGATGCTCAGGGTTTACTCCTGACTAAGTGCTCAGAAATTGCCCCTGGCTTGGGGGGACCATATGGGACACCGGGGATAGAACCACGATCCTGATCCTTGGCTAGCGCTTGCAAGGCAGACACCTTACCTCTAGCGCCACCTGGCCCGCCCCTTTTTTTCTTTTTTTTGGTTTTTGGTTTTTGGGCCACACCTGGCGGTGCTCAGGGGTTACTCCTGGCTGTCTGCTCAGAAATAGCTCCTGGCAGGCACGGGGGACCATATGGGACACCGGGATTCGAACCAACCACCTTTGGTCCTGGACCGGCTGCTTGCAAGGCAAACACCACTGTGCTATCTCTCCGGGCCCAAGAAATTACTTTTTTGGGGGGCCACACCCATTTGATGCTCAGGGTTTACTCCTGACTAAGTGCTCAGAAGTTGCCCCTGGCTTGGGGGGGCCATATGGGACGCCAGGGATCAAACCACGATCCTGATCCTTGGCTAGCGCTTGCAAGGCAGACATCTTACCTCTAGTGCCACCTTGCCAGCCCCTTTTTTCTTTATTTTTACAAAATGTATTGAATGATCATGAGAAATAAAGTTACAAAGTTGTTGATGATTAAGTTTTAGTTATACCATGTTGGAGCACCCATCACTTCACCAGTGTCCACTTCCCTCCACCCATGTCCCCACAGTTTCTCTCCCACTCCCCAGTGTGCCTCTATGGCAAACACTTTTCTTTTTCCCTTGTAGGCACTATGGCTGGAGGATTTTCTTTATCGTATTGAAAGATGGTAGCAAAATTTAAAATTATGTTTATCAATAAGAGTAATTCAACTTAAACTTAACAGATCATTTGTAATGATTTGGTACTTCTGGATTTATGATGTGACAAACTACCAAGGATTTTTAAACTTTTTAAAAAACCTTGATCTTAATTCTGCCTGGGTAAATAATGAAAGATTGCACCTTCCCCTACCTAAGCACAAAATTCCAAAATTAGAATACAAGTGCTGTGTGTTGTATTTTTTTCAAATTAACACCCTTCTTCTAAAACAGGAGACACTATAACCACTTCCAGGGAAATCTACTGTCTCAAAAACTGACATATACATATGGGTTTATAACTTTACATACAATAATACATTTTAATTATGCTTACTCAATATTTGCTGTTCAAATCTCATGTTACACTGCCAGATGGGATCAGTCTTCCTCACAATCTAATCCTCCATTAAGCAGGAATCTTTTTGTTTTAAAAGGTTTTTTTACTTATTTTATTTATTTATTTATTTGTTTGTTTGTGGGCCACTCTTGGCCGTACTCAGGGGGTACTCCTGGGTATTTGTTCAGAAATAGCTCCTGGCAGGCACAGGGGACCATATGGGATGCCGGGATTCAAACCAACCACCTTAGGTCCTGGATCGGCTGCTTGCAAGGCAAACTGTGCTATCTCTCCAGCCCCTTAAAGTGTTTTTTTAAACTTTATTTATTTATTGATTGGTTGGTTGGTTGTTGGGCTACATCCAGCAGTACTCAGAGGATACTCCTGGCTCTCCACTCAAAAAGCGCCCCAGGGGGCTGGAGATAGAGCATGGAGGTAAGGCATTTGCCTTTCATGCAGGGGTGATTTCTGAGCATAGAGCCAGAAGTAACCTCTGAGTGCTGCTGGGTGTGACCCAAAAACCAAAAAAAAAAAAAAAAATCGCCCCAGGCAGGCTGAGGGAACAGATGGGTGCCTAGAATCGAACAGGGTGTCCTCCTCAGGTAGGCCACATGCAAGGCAAATACCTTCACTCTGTGCTATCTTTCTGGCCCTAGGCAAGAATCTTAATAAAAATATATATCTGACCACATTTCTTCTGTTTGTAAAATACTAGACTAAATACCCTACTAAAGAAAAAAAAAACCGTACAAAGTCTTTTACATAAAACAGCCCTTCATAAACTGGCCACAGCCAAATTTCCTGCCATAAACTATTATCTGTCTTAAATATTTACTCTTCACTAACTCTTTAATCAAATATCCCTCTTAAAAAAAAAAAAAAAACTTTGGGAGCCAGAGAAGTAGTAGTTGGCAGGCCATTTGCCTTGCACATGGCTGAACTGAATCCAATCTCTGGCACCCCAGACTGTTCCCCTAGCGCCCTTCCAGGAGTAATCCCTGAGTGAGTGCAGTCAGGAGTAAGATGTGGCCCAAAATAAATAAAGCAAGCAAGCAAAAAAACCCAAAAAGACAATGGGGGTGGTGAAGGGGAGGACTCACACCCAGTGATGCTCAGAGATTATTCCTAATGGCACTTCGGGGACCAAATCAGACACTGTGGATTGAATCTGTATCAAGCCACAAACCCAAGACAAACGTCCTATTTGCTGTACTATCCATCCTGCTCACAACCCAAAGCCAAAAATTTTAAGGCTGATTAAAGAGGTAAAATGCACCACTTATTTTTATAGATGGAATAAACTAATGTTCTGAGATTTTAAGTATGTAAATTGCCATGAATGTCAGAGTCCAGATCAGAAACAAAATTCCTCTCAATCTTATTAATTTTGCAGAAAAGTCTTCCGCATTTTCCTTGAAGTAAAGCCTAAAAGCAAGAATGTCTTAATACTTTTTTTTTTATTAATTTTTTTTAGGGTCATACCTGGCAGCGCTCAGGGGTTACTCCTGGCTCTATGCTCAGAAATCGCCCCTGGCAGGCACAGGGGATCATATGGGATGCAGGGATTCAAACCACCGTCCTTCTGCATGAAAGGCAAACGCCTTACCTCCATGCTATTTCTCCAGCCCCAATTCTTAAAAGGTAAATTAACACCATAAATGCAATTAAATCTTTAAACAGCCTGAGTTCACATTCCATCTCTACCATTTGATAACAAAGATAAATTACTTAACTCTTCTGTTTGTCCTTTTCTTCATCTAAATAATGAAAACAATATTAGGTTCCTCCTAAATGGCTAGAGAGATTAAACAACCTAAGCTGAAAAAACAAGCAAAGTAGGTATAAAGTCATATGTGGACACTGTCTTCTCAGAATACTTTTTAATATTTGTGTGTGACCTGAATTTCAGCTTTATCTTTTTTTGGGGGGAGGACAGCTCAAAAACAATTTTCAAGGGACCTAACAGTTGGGCTATTTCTAGCAGCCATTGGTGTAAAGCTAGAGCTCAAGCATGCTGTACAAATAAGGTCCAGAGGGGTGGGAGAGATAGCACAGTGATAGAGCGTATGCCTTGTACACAGCCAACCCAGATGGATAGTGGTTCGAATCCCGGCATTTCATATGGTTCCTGGAACCTGCCAGGAGTGCGATTTCTTTTTCTTTTTGCCTCTTTTTTTTTTTTTTTTTTTTTTTTTGGTTTTTGGGTCACACCCATTGGCACTCAGAGGTTACTCCTGGCTCTATGCTCAGAAATCGCTCCTGGCAGACTCAGGGGACTATATGGGATGCTGGACTTCGAACCACCATCCTTCTGCATGCCCTACCTCCATGCGATCTCTCTAGCACAGGAGTACGATTTCTGACTGCAGAGCCTGAGCGCTGCCAGGTATGACCCAAAAGCCGAAAGAAAACAAACAAACAAGCAAGGCCTAGCGATGTCAGGAACTTAAGATTCATCCTAACTCTGATACCTGATCGAGTATCCTTTTCAAAAAACAAAATATGCTTCCAACAGTTACTGGGTCTTTGGTGACATTTCAGATAGTACTACCAGTATGGATCATACAGAATAATTCAAGTAAGTAAATCGGATAGAGAAACTAACATTTAAACTTACTTAAAAACAAAACAAAACCAAAAAACCCTGGAAGTGGGGGGGAGTGGTGGCACGAGCCATAAGTAGTGCCAAGGACAGACAACGGTTAAATCCCCCAGCATCCCATCTGGTCCCCCAAACCAGGAGTGATTTCTGAGCACATAGCCAGGAGTAACCCCTGAGGGTCACCGGGTGTGGCCCAATAAACAAAACCCTATTTATATTTATGTAAATATACTTATATTTTTATGTAAAATGCTTACATTTACATAGTGAACAACCAAAATCATTAAAAATAAGAAAAGTACTGTTCTTATTCATTAAAGGAGATACATTGAATAAGTATGAGTAACATGCCTTTTTAGTTTTGTTTTTTTTTTTGGTTTTTGGGTCACACCCAGCTCTGCATTCAGGTATCATTATTGGCTGTGCTCAGGGACCATATGGAATGCCACCTGCTAGGTAAACATCCTACCCACTTAAATAACATTATTTACATAGATGACTAGTGCAGTAAATTTAAAACATTTTAAACTACCCAGATAAACAATTTTCCCTTTGTAATTTTATGTACTAAAACATTCCAAAGCAGATTAATTATCAAATGGAAAGCTCCCAATAAAATCTTCAAGCAAGGAAAAGAGATTCAAGTTATACTTCAATTACTGAAATAAGCTATGCCTTAATTTACAGATTATTTCACTTGATTCTATTATTACATGGTTCATGTAGGATAAAAGATAATTTAGAAGTCTTGTATGGGAGACCTGGAATAAATACTTGACTACCTTAAATATTCTCATCTATAAAATGGGGTGAAGAGAAACACACCCCTCAGCCCCCAAAATACTTTTACATATTGCTTCTTTTGAGCTACAGGCTCTTTAAATACAGCAACTACAAGAAAAGACTTTATCTGAAGTTCCCTATTAACCTACTGATAAATTCCCTAAAATGAAATCAACGATCACGTATTCTGTCCCCAGAAGATTTTCATCAACTAAAGATGAGTAAACCATATAAAGAGAGGAGACCGGAAATCAACATCACGTCTTTTAAAAAATAAAATAATCATTCGTATCTGGAGGATACAGTGGGTAAGGTAAGTAGGAAGAAGTAAAATTAAAGCCGTAGAGCCATTACTTGGAAGGAAATGTATCAGAAAAAAGTATTTAGAAGTTATCCTGTGAAATAAATAAAAATGGAATAAGAGCACTAAGCCACAGGTGATTCCAAATTCCACTTTCACCAAAGCTAAATTAGTTGATTGTGGTTCCATTTGCAAAGCTGCATGCAATCGAAATTTAAAAGTTAGCTACTTTGATCTAAAAGCAGGTTCCCCTAACTCATTACCTAATGGTGGGATTATATTAAAAGACACTCCATCCTTTGATTGGTGCAAAAACCAAGATCACTAAATACAAAAGACTGACTACAACAACCGCCACTGAGCAGAACTTCTGGAACCATAAAGAAAGACTCCATCCCAGACTTCCTCCTAGATTCTGTGCAAAAACCAAGATCTCCAATTACAAAAGACTGATTTTGACGACAACCACAACCGAGCAGAATATTTCCTGGAACCACAAAGTCAGACTTTGGGGTTCACAATGAACTGGTCCGGAGCCCATAGTAGGGCTCATGACAGTATGCTTCAACAGTGGCAACATTCTGTATCTCTTAGGCCAAGGCAATTTCCTTTCAAATGTCCCTAATTCTTGATTTGCCTATGCAAAAAAAAAGTCATACTAGCCCCCCTCTTCTTTTTTTTTTTTTAATTCATATTTAAAGCTTCTAGACAGGGGCTCCCATATACTTTTTTTTTTTTTTATAAATCGGAACCATAGACGATGAATCATCTTGTTCTGCCTCATATTTCTATGTCTTCCTACAAACTGAAAAAAAAAAAAGTGGATGGTACCATGGGCCAAACAATCTCATGAGCATTGAGTGGAAATAAAAAATGTCCAGCCCTAAATACCCAACCCAAATTCAGCGACAATAGACTCAAGAGACTCAAACAAACTACAACAAGCTATACACAAAAGGAACCTGTTCCACAAGCAGTCCAGGGGACTAAGGGTGGACGTAGGGAATGCCTGCTGGAAACAGGGGCAGAGGGAGGTCAACACTGGTGATGGGAATGGCCCTAATTCACTGTCATGTACCTTAAATACAACTGTGAAAGCCTTATAATTCACATCGGTGTCCATACACCTAGTAGAGTGTTAGCAGAGTGATGAAGTGCTCCATTGAGCACAGTGCTTGACTCATATGACTTACCTTTAACAGTACCCTTTAAAAACCATTTTAATCCCATTTTAATTCTAAAGGAGTGTCCATCAGTTTCCAACAAATAAGTTCATTCAAATCGCAACAAGTAAGTTGGATCCCAGGGAGGATCCAAGGGGACCCCTCCAACCCAACCTCTATCCCTGTCCTTGCATCCATTCTAGCTCATTCAAACCCTCCCTCCGAGGGAGGATCTAAGGGGACCCCCTCCAATCCAACCTCTATCGCCAGCTCTGTCCTTTGCACCCACTGTAGCTGGAGTACCACAGCTGGGCCTGGGTGGGGGAAAGAGCCTTACCACCGAGGGGTCCCTTTTCATGTCTTGCAATCGTTGAGTCTTGGAGAGCTTCCTCCTAGCTGGGACCTCAAGGGAGGTTGCCCCAAGGCAATGCTGCCAGCTGCGTTTGGGGTGTGGTGTGGGAAATGGGGGAGACCTCCCTGGATGCCTGTCTTGGCTTCCACACACCAGGATCTGAGACACACCCCCCTCTCCTCCAATTGCATTTCCTCCTCCACCCATCAAGGCGCTTTGCACCGTCACCCCTGCAACTACGTGTCACCCCATTTGCTCCCACTCACCCTGCTTGGCCACCAGCTCCTTTGCACCAAGGGGAGCTGCCCAGCCTATCCCCCTACCCAGGTCCTAGAGTGGACACTAAGGCCCCCCTCGAGAGGAACAAAGCTCACCTCCTGAGCAGCTCCTCCGGCTGCTCTGGGTGCCCGACGCGGCCGCTCGGTCCGCCCGGGATCCTCAGATCCCAGGCGCGCACCCCCGATCGCTCCGGGGGCCGCCCGCCGGTTCCTGCCCATGCGCTTCCGGGTTCCCGTAGCCAAAATGGCGCGACTTCCGCCCAGGCCCCGCCCACGAGATTCCCGCCTAGTTCTCGCGGGAAGTTAGTTTCGGAACTCCGCGAAACGCATGCGTTCTTCCCTTTCTCGGGCGGGGCCAGGAGTCAAGTCGCTTAAATACTACGACTTCCGCCTCGGCCCCGCCCACGAGATTTCCGCCTGAGTTCTCGCGAGAAGCTGGACTCGGGACTACGCGACGCGCATGCGCTCCTCAAGCTCGGGCTGGCCCCGGTGTCTAGTTGCCCCCTCTGCACATTCCGGTCCCATCGCGCAAGTGCTCCCACTTCCGCCCTTGGCTTCGCCAACGAGATTCCCGCCTGAACTCTCGCGGTCCTTGGGAAGTTGGACCCGGAATTCGCGATGCGCATGCGCTCTTCCTAGGCGGGCCCAGAGTCAAGTCTCCTCTCTGCGCAGTCCATTTAGATCTGTCATGAGAGGAGCTTGGCGGACAGACAGACAGACTGAGGGATCTTTGCGGGCCTGTCACGTCTCAGGGGATTGCCAGGGTGCCCAAATGCAACTGCCAATGGTCAAAGTCTTTTAGGCGACAAAGAGGGATCAAAGGAGGAGTCCCACAAAGCTTCCAATCCACTTATTTACTTATTTATTTTTGATTAATTTTTGATGATGAATTGCAATGTTTTTATCCTTTTTTTGGTTTGTTTTTATCCTTTCTTAACTATATACCCCATTTAGTGCCACATTTTGGGAAGTTTCTCTTTTTTAATTTAATTCTATTTTATTTTTTAGAGAAGCTCTTTAAATGCTTCTTGCAAAACTGGTGTCATGGTTATCAATTCCATAAGCTGTCCATGAAGCTCTGCATAGTTCCTTCAGAGCTGAGTGATCATTTAGCTAGACAAAGTAATCTTGGCGAGGTCTTCCTTTCATTGAGGTTTTTTTTTTTTTTTAAATATATTTCCATATTCTTCTGGTTCGTGGAGTCTCACTTGATAGAGCTGTTGTATATCATATGGACTTGACTAATCAACTTTTTAAAATGCTGGGCACTGACACTGGAAATAATGAGCTGATGGTGGAGGAAGTTGTCTTCTTATACCCCACATCCCCTCAACAGAGCCCCCCCCAAAGGAATCACTAATAGGCCCAGTAGTAGGGGAGGAAGACCAACCGCACCACAGGAGCTGAGTGCCAAGGAGCTAAAATAAAAAGCATTGATATACTCATTACCTTTTTAAAGATTTTTCCATCTTTGTTGGAAAACACCCAACTATGCATGTAGTCCATTCTGGTGAAGGACAAATTTCCTTAGGTGTCAGAAATGCAGATTTTTCTTTTTTCTCTTTTAACTTGATTGTTTGGTTGATTGCTTGGGCCACACCCAGCAGTGCTCAGAGGTTACTCCTGGCTCTACACTTAGAAATTGCTGGTGGCAGGCCGGGAGAACATTTGGGATGCCAGGAATCAAACCAGGTCTGCTGCAAGCAAGGCGAACGCCCTACTCCTGTGCTATCTCTCCAGCCCCAAAAAATCCAGAAATCTAGATTTTCCAAGGAGTAGGAGGTTCCCAATTCCTCTTATCTCTCTAGGTCACTAGAAATTAAATTATGTCTATTTAAATTGTGAGTTAAGACATGTCCAAAAAAGGCATTGCAAGTGCACACACAGAGAGATAGAAGGAAGGAAGGGGAAAGAGGGAAGAATAGAAGAAGGTGGGACAAGTGAATGGGTAGGAGGAGATTGTAGTTAAATCACTGTTAGGGACAGTGAGAAAGTCCTATATCTGAGCTCATGCTTTGCATAAAGGAGCCCTGAGTTGGATTTCTGACACCAGATTGGCCCCCAGTACAGAAACAGAAGTTTCCCCTGAGCAATGCTGGGTATGACTCAAAAAAATAAAATCAATTGATTGATTGATTGATTAAAAATGACTGATACCAAAAAAAAACAAAAAAAAAAAAGGGGGCTGGGCGGTGGCGCTAGAGGTAAGGTGCCTGCCTTGTCTGTGCTAGCCTTGGATGGACTGCGGTTCGATCCCCCAGCATCCCATATGGTCCCCCAAGCCAGGAGGGACTTCTGAGTGCATAGCCAGGAGTAACCCCTGAGCGTCACCGGGTGTGGCCCCCAAAAAAAAATGACTGATACATCATAATTATAGCTAATAAATATTCTCATGTATGTCTGGAAATTTGAATGTATGTATAATATCAATTTTTAAAATAGTATTTAGTGAATATGTGTGGTTGCAAGTTTATTTTAAAAAGATTTAAAATATTTTAAGTATACATCAGCAAGAAAAGTATACCTTAGGAAATAAGTATATTTGGGGAGGGGGGGGTCACACCCGGCGGCACTCAAGGGTTGCTCCTGGCTCTACGCTCAGAAATCGCCACTGGTAGGCACAGGGGACCATGTGGGATGGTGGGATTTGAACCACGATCCCTCTGCATGAAAGGCAAACGCCTTACCTCCATGCTATCTCGCCGGCTCCATGGAAATAAGTACATTTTTAAGAGGAAAACTGACCTTTCCATCTACCCAGGAAGTTTTAAAATGATTTAAAAAATAACAAGAAGAGGAAGTACTTTTAGTTATGAAATATCAACACGTGCTTGAGAAACATGACCAGGCATAAAATTAAAAATAACCAAAAGGCTACACAATTAAAGTAACAAGGATAATAGAGGGACAAATATATGATATCAGCTATTATCCAAACTAATAATCAAACAAAAGTAATACTTTTATTAGCCTGTCCTAGCATTACAACTTATATTCTAGTAATATTGAACAGCTTTGCGGTTCCTGTATTCCTGTTCATTGTGCTGTTCTGTAAGTGTATAATACATTTTCACTGCTCCTTTTTATTTAAAAAAAAATGGGGACCATATTCTAATAATGTCCAGAAGTGCAGGTCTGCTGCTCTGGGCAATTGTAGCAGTGCGGAGCCACCACACTCTACCTGACTGTGCTCCAGGTCATGTGATTTTTAAGAATCAGCTCAGTCCACTGTACATGCTAGAAGCATTCTAGACACTCATTCTATCTCTTAACCTATTGGCCTTTTCTACTTAATATATACATACAGACACACACACAGACACACATGTATTGCTTTTATTTGTTTAGGGCCACACCCAATGATGTGTGCTGAGAGATCATGCAGTGTCAGAGATAGAACTCAGGCTTCCAGCATGCAAACTGTGTGCACTAGCCCTTTTTTTTTGTTCGTTTGTTTGTTTGTTTTTGGGCCACACCCGGCAGTGCTCAGGGGTTACTCCTGGCTGTCTGCTCAGAAATAGCTCCTGGCAGGCACGGGGGACCATATGGGACACTGGGATTCGAACTAACCACCTTTGGTCCTGGATCGGCTGCTTGCAAGGCAAACGCCGCTGTGCTATCTCTCCGGGCCCTTCACTAGCCCTTTGAACTTTCCCTAAACCCCCCCCTTTTTTTGGTTCTTGGGCCACACCCAGTGACACTCAGGGGTTACTCCTGGCTATGCACTCAGAAATCTCCCCTGGCTTGGGGGACCATTTGGGATGCCAGGGGAGCGAACCGCGGTCTGTCCTAGGTTAGCTGCCTGCAAGGCAAATGCCTTACCACTTGCGCCACTGCTCAGGCCCCTAAACTCTTTATATTTTTGGAGGTGGACTCCATCCACTCTTCAGTTCTCTGCTCAGATAGTTCACAAATTTGAAGTCTTGCTTCCTTTGTCCCAGATAGCTGAGATTTAGCTGCACTACATCTCTGGGATCATAGCATCCTAAGGAATCATATGCATCTCTAAGTAATTTTATTTCATTGTTTTATGATTGTTTTTACTATGATATCTTTTGTGCCCAATACATTGAGGTCAATGTTACCTTATTTATCTCTGGATTGCTGGCACCTCGCAAAGTGCTTAGCATATAGTAGAACTCAATATCTCCAGGAATAATTTATGATCAGAGAACCAAGAGTAAGCTCTGAGCTCAGCCAGATGTGGCCTGAAAATTTAAAAAAGAAATTAAACCTAAAAATAAAAGTCAACATACTTACCTATCACAGGGAAAAGAAATGTTACAGAAGTTCAATGTGGAAAAATGTACACAATTTAGAAATTAAAAGTGATAAACAGAAGTAACAAAAATAAAATAAGAAATATGAGGAAAAGAGAGAGCCAAGAAAGAAGAGACAGAAAACTCAACCAGTAATCTGGTGACAGTGGGGCCAAAGAGCCAGCTGTTGCCTCTGTTGTAACAGATTTGAAAAGAAAAACTTTGGTTCCCTAAAGACTGACTAATGAGAACAACATATTTCTATAAGGCCAGACTGTAAACAGTGGTACTGATTAGGATTCCAGATAAAATACAGGACTCAGGGGTCAGAGAGATAGCACATTGGTAGGGCATCTGCCCTACATGGGGCTGACCCAGAAGGAACCTGGTTCGATTTCCGGCATCCCATATGGACCCCCAGCCTGCCAGAGGCGATTTTTGAGTGCAGAGCCAGGAGTAAGCCCTGAAATCGATAGGTGTGGCCTAGAAACCAATCAATCAAGGTAAAAAAAAATATACAGGACCTACTTAAATGTGAATAGATAATAAAAATATTTACTATATGAAATATTGAACCACTATATGAAATAATTATACAAAAACTTTCCTCCATCACAAATTCAAATTAAACTGGATGTCCTATATTATTATTTGCTAAATATGATAACCCCATTGAAAGCATGAGTACATTATAATACTGCGCAGTGCTGCCTTAGAAAAATAAAGATCAAATCAAGTTCTATTTGGTATAGTTGACGCTGTAAGCATTAAGTGCATAAAATTTCTTTTCTCAAATATCTATCTTTAGGCAGAAGCAAGTCTAGTGGTTTAGGGATTTTAATGATTTAAGATTAAAGATTTCCCCAAGTAGGAAAAGAAAACACAGTATAAGGAAGTGAGAAAGAACTCTCTTTATATATATATGTATATATATATATGTATATATATATCTGTATATATTTTGCGTGCATTTCTGATCAAATGCTAAAAATACAAATCTTTCCATTTTTAGACAATTAAACCTTGCTTAGGTATCACTTAGACTTTGCTCCTATACAATTACAGTTCTTAAAGTTATCAAATTAAAATAACAGCTCATGAACAGGAAAAACTAGTTTATTCTTTCAAGATGCCATATTTGAATCTAGGCATGTTCTTGGTAGAACTTCAAGGCCAATAGTCCATATCCAAAGAAAGTTGAAAAGAATATCCAATGGTTATCTACTTGTCCACTATTTATCCCTCAGAGATGAATTAACCCAAAACTATTATCAATAGACTAACAGATGTGTGATCCTTTTTGCTTCAAGATAGATCTATGGAGTGGAATGCTCTAACAAATATATATCCAACCGACTTAAATAAAATATTTTATGCCTATTTTATATTTATTCTGAGCAAGTTGTTTGTGATTAATTTGTATGTAGGTTTATTTTTACTATTACTTAATAATAAAATATATAGGTGATTAGTTCTGCTAAATCTATAGATGCTATTTGAATAAATACATTTTTTGAGGATTTTCATAGACAAAACAAAATAAACTAAAATGTGGTTCTTTCACAAATATTTCTGAGTGCCATTTTAAAAATATGCATAGGAAGAAAAGGTTTTGTGAACACAAAAATTGTTCCATTTGTTTTATATTTTTCTGATCAGATAAACTTGGCTTTCTCAATGGAAACTGTTTTCTTATAATTTTCCTTGTGGTTTGGAGATTATTAGAAAAAGAAAGACAGAAGTTGCACCAGAGAAATAGCTTTATGACCTCTGGCACATACAGAAGGCACCAAGTAATCCCCAAGCACAAAGCCCTTCTCTATTAGGTGTGGCTCCAAAACCAAACCAAATAAAACTTAAACCTAACAGAAGTCAACTCATTTATCACATCAAAAAATATTATGCATGACATTAAACTGTTTACTTGTGACTTTGGAAACTCTCCCTGTGTCTTTGAATTAGTCTGTGTTTAGGATCATGACAGAGAGAGAAAATAGAAGTGAATGACCCTGGATATCTACAATAACAAGGACGGGAAATTCCCAGTCTCTGATAAGGTCTTTTTTTTTCTGTTTTGTTTTGTTTTTATTTTGTTTTGTTTGTTTGTTTGTTTTGGGGTCACACCCAGTGATGCTCAGGGGTAACTCCTGGCTATGCTCTCAGAAATCGCTCCTGGCTTGGGGATCATATGGGACTCCAGGGGATCAAACTAGGCTAGTCCGTCCTAGGCTAGCACAGGCAAGGCAGATGCCTAACCACTTGCACCACCACTCTGGCCCCTGGAATCCAGGGTTTTATCATGCAAAGATTTACTTCAATCTTTAAGTTATCTCCCCAACATTAAGAAAAAAATTTATTATTATTATTTTTTTAGATTTAACTTGGTTGTGCTCAGGGTTTACTACCTGCTCTGTGCTCAAGGGTCTCACCTGGTCAGGGTGAAGGATAATATGGGGAATGCCAAGGATCAAACCAGGTTAGCCATGTATAAGGCAAATGCTTTCTCAACTCTACAAACTCTCAAGCACCCCCCCCCCCAAAATATTTTTAGAAGGTTTGTGTCAGGGATCAAACCCTGGGCCTCACATGCAAGGCAACTGCTTTACCACTGAGCTATACCCCTGATCTCCCAATCTGTTTTAAAGTCAAACAACCTTGGTGTCATAAATATTTTTGACAAAACTTACTTTACATTGATTAAAAACAGAAATTGATGACCAAAAGAGAGATATATTTTAAATTAAAATATGGCATTTGTAGCTTTGATTTGGGTGTAAATTAAGCTGCCTTTATTATTTTATTTTATTTTTTTTTGGTTTTGGGGGTCACACCCTCTGTGCTCAGGGGTTACTCCTGGCTCTACGCTCAGAAATCACTTCTGGCAGGCTTGGGGGACCATATGGGATGCTGGGATTCGAACCACTGTCCTTAGGCATGCAAGGCAAATGCCCTACCTCCATGCTATCTCTCTGGCCCCGCCTTTATTATTTTAAATAGATAAATTAAGCTGGTATTAGAATCTGGGCAGATATCAAAACTATAACACATCAGAATATTGATTAAAAAAAACTGGTGCTTTTAATGCAGAAAAGCCTTCTGCATTCTGATGTTGATTGCAGCACTATTCACAATAGCAAGAATCTTGAAGCAACCCAAGTGCTCCAAGAACAGACAAGTGCAAAGAAACTATGGTATATATACACAATGAAATACTACACAGCTGTTTGGAAAAATATGAAGACATAAAATTTGCTTCAACATGAATGGATAAAAAGAGTATTATGCTGAGCAAAATGAGTCAGAGGAAAAGGGACAGATAGGGGCTGAAGAGATAGCATGGAGGTAAGGCGTTTGCATTTCATGCAGAGAGTCTTTGGTTCAAATCCTGGCATCCTATATGGTTCCCCGAGCCTGCCAGGAGCAATTTCTGAGCACAGAGCCAGGAGTAACCCCCGAGTGCTGCCGGGTGTGACCCAAAAACAAACAAACAAACAAACAAAACAAAACAAAAAAATTTAATTACAAAGGAAAAGAGATAGGCAAAGAATGATTGTACTCATTTGTGGGATATATTTTTAAAGGAATTATGGTATTAACATCTGAAGGTAATATAGATGAAGGCCAGGAGGGCTAGTAGGAAGCTTGTCGCAAATAATAGTTAAGGTAGAGAAGGGACCACGAGAACAATGATAGTTGGAAATGGTCACTGTGCAAGAACTGGGTGCTGAAAGTGAATAAGTGATATGCATGATATCCCATAACAATATTACAAACCATAGTGTCTAAAGGAAAAAAATAAAGAACAAAGAAGAACAGGTTGGAAAGATAGCCTGAAAATAAGGCGTTTGCCTTTCATGCAGAAGGACGGTGGTTCGAATCCCGGCTCCCCTATGGTCCCCTGTGCCTGCCAGGGGCGATTTCTGAGCACAGAGCCAGGAGTTAACCCCTGAATGCTGCCGGGTGTGACCCCCCCCCCAAAAAAAAAGAAGAAGAAGAAGAAGAAAGAAGAAAAAGAAAGAGGTGGAGGAAGGAGAGGAGAAAGAGGAGAAAAAGGAGGAAGAGGAAGAAGAGGAAGAAAAGAAGGAAGAAGAAAAGGAAGAAGAGAAGAAAGAAGAAAGAAGAGAAGAAAGAAAGGAGGAAGAGGAGGAGGAAGAGAAAGAAAGAGGAGGAGAAAAGGAGGAAGAGGAAGAAGGAGAAGAGGAGGAAGAAGAAGAAAAGAAGAAAGAAAGATAAGAAAGAAGAAGAGAAGAGGAAGAGGAGAAAGAAAGATGAAGATGAAGAAAGTAGGAGAGAAAGGAGGAGGAGGAGAAGAAAAGAAGAAGAAGAAGAAGAAAAGAAGATGAAGAAGAAGAAAAGAAAGAAGAAGAAGAAGAAGAAGAAGAAGAAGAAGAAGAAGAAGAAGAAGAAGAAGAAGAAGAAGAAGAAGAAGAAGAAGAAGAAGAAGAAGAAGAAGAAGAAGAAGAAAACTGATGGCAGGAAATGTGTGAAGGGTGTTAGGAAACTCAAACATGAACAACTTTGTAAATGTATATCTCAATTAACTAATATTTTTATTTTTATAATTTGGTGCCTAAAATATCTTAGAAAGTACATAATGAACACAGTATGTTTGTTTTTTAAAAACAAACAAATAAAATGTTAATAGTGTATACTAGCTGCTGTTGGCTCCATTTGACAAGATACCTCATAAAAAAAAAGATACCTCATAAAAGATAAATGTTTAAAATGCAATTGCCAGTCTGTGAACAACATGAAAAGCAATTGGCCTGGACAGATAAAGATATTCCTTTCCCACCAAGCTTGGTGAGCTTTAGGAAATGAATAAGGAGATACTAGAGATATGTCAGGAAGGGGCTGGAGTGCTAGCACACTGATAGTGCTTTTTTCTTCCAGATAGCCAACCCAGGATAAACCCGGGTTTGATCTCCAGCATCCCATATGGTCCCCTGAGCCTGCCAGGAGCGATTTCTGAGCTGGAGCCAGAAATAACTTCTGAGTGCTACCGGGTGTGGCCCAAACCCCACAACCAAGGAAGAAAGAAAAAGAAAAGAGAGATGTCAGGAAAAGAACTAGAGGAGTATTTATTGGTAAATGAAACTCACTGTAATTAGGTACATAGGAAATCAATCTTATTTATGAGATAATTATGAAATAAATGTACTGTCAAAAATAACAAGAGACAGATAAACCACAGCATTCCTAAGGCTTCTAAATTGTTCCATCCTTCACTCCCTCTTTTCTTTTCTTTTCTTTTTCTTCTTTTTTCTTTCTTTCCCTTCCTTCTTTATTTTCTTTCTTTCATCTTTCTTTATTTCCTTCTCTTTTCTTTCTTTCCTTCCCTTTCTTTCATCTTTCGACTTTATTTCCTTTTTCTCTTTTCTTTTTTCTTCCTTTCTCCCTTTTTCCTTCCCTTCCCTTCCCATTCCCTTTCCTTTCCCCTCCTTTCCCCTCCCCTCCCCTCCCCTCTCCTCTCCTCCCCTTCTCTCCTCTTCTCTCTCCTTCTCTCCCCATTCTCTCCCCTCCCTCCCCTCCTCTCCTCTTCCCTCTCCTTCCCTTCCTCCCCTCCCCTCCTCTCTTTTTCCCTTCTGTCCCCATTCTCTCCCCTCCCCTCTCCTCCTCTCCTCTCCCCTTCTCTCACCATTCTCTCCCCTCCTCCCCTCCCCTCCTGTCCTCTCCCCTTTTCTCCCCATTCTCTCCCTTCTCCTCCCCTTCCCTCCTCTCCTCTCCCTTTCTCTCCCCATTTTCTCCCCTCTCTTCTCCTCTCCTCCCCTCTTCTCCCCTCCTCTCCTCTCCCCCTTTCTCCCCATTCTCTCTCTTCTCTTCCCCTCCCCTCCTCTCTTCTCTCCTTCTCTCCCCATTCTCTCCCCTCTCCTCTCCTCTCCTCTCCTCTCCTCTCCTCTCCTCTCCTCTCCTCTCCTCTCCTCTCCTCTCCTCTCCTCTCCTCTCCTCTCCTCTCCTCCTGTCCCTTCCCCTCCTCTCCTCTCCTCTCCTCTTCCTCTCCTCTCCTCTCCTCTCCTCCTGTCCCTTCCCCTCCTCTCCTCTCCTCTTCCTCTCCTCTCCTCTCCTCTCCTCTCCTCCTGTCCCTTCCCCTCCTCTCCTCTCCCCTTCTCTCCCCATTCTCTCCCCTCCCCTCTCCTCTCCTCTCCCCTCCTCTCCTCTCCCCTCCCCTCCCCTACTCTACCCCTTCTCTCCCCACCCCTCCCCTCTCCCCTCCCCTCCCCTCTCCTCCCCTCCCCTCCCCTCTCCTCCCCTCCCCTCTCCTCCCCTCCCCTCCCCTCTCCTCCCCTCCCCTCTCCTCCCCTCCCCTCCTCTCCTCCTCTCCTCTCCCCTTCTCTTCACATTCTCTCCCCTCTCCTCCCCTACCCTCATCTCCTCTCCCCTACTCTCCCCTCTCTTCCCCTCCCCTCCTCTCCTCTCCTCTCCCCTCTCCTTCTCTCCCTCCTCTCCCCTTCTCTCCCCATTCTCTACCCTCTCCTCCCCTCCAGTTCCATCCCCTCCCCCTTCCCCTCTCCTCCCCTCTCCTCTCCTTTTCTTGTGCCAGGGAGTCAAACCCCAAATCTCATGCATATAATGCTCTTACTGACCTACATCTCCATCCCATTTAATCTTCTGTTGTTCGTTTGTTCATATTTATGAGAAAACTCTGAAGAACTATGACCACACCCTGGGTGTTGGGGGGAGGGGATCTCCCGAACTGCAGTTGCTTGTTCTGTCTCTCTGGCCCCTACCTCCAGTTTTTCAGGTAGGAAACTGAATTCAGGCACCATCTAGCCATGAAAATGCATGTTATAAGGGGCTGGAGAGATAGCATGGAGGTAAAGCGTTTGCCTTTCATGCAAGAGGTCATCGGTTCGAATCCCAGCGTCCCATATGGTCCCCTGTGCCTGCCAGGAGCAATTTCTGAGCATGGAGCCAGGAGTAACCCCTGAGCACTGCCGGGTGTGACCCAAAAACCACAAAAAAAAAAAAAAAAAATGCATGTTATTTGAAGTTCAGTTACAGCCAAGAAAGAAAATTTTTAAAAAATGAGAGAGGGAAAACCTGTCATAAAACATAAAGCCTGGGTAACTAGAGAACGGAAATGTATGGTTCTCAATAATAAAAATGTTACCTCAAGTTCATCTTCTGGTATTCTCAGTCAGAAACTTTTATTTTTCACAATGTTCATTTCAGTCACAAGTATCCATTATTCCTTTATGCCAACTCTCTCACTCACACAAATTCCTCATAGAAAAGACAAAAAGTATCAGGGATACCTCACAACAATGTTCCCAAGTTTTGGCACCACTTCAGTGTTATGAAAAATTCTGAGATCCCTGTGGTGTCAAAGATCGGTCCCTAGTGACCAGGTTGAACTTTGTCGAGTCCTGTGCTCCCAGATAATAGTGAACAATATAAAATCTCCCTAGCCATTTATTTTTCAAGATTCTCCTGAAAGATAGTCAGTCTAGTGGATCACTTTTATATGCTGCCGCCCAAGGTTCTATCCCTGCATTGAGCCCTGCCAGGAGCAATCCCTGAGCACAAAGCTAGAAGTAAGCCCTGAGCCTAACAAAACAAGAACAGAACAAAAGCAAGCAAGCAACAATAACAACAGCCCCCCAAAAAACAACAGAAACCCAAATTTCTTCAACTTTATCTGTTCTGACAAACAGCTTACCTCAAAGACAACTTTCTCTCATGAAGCAAATAAGATTTTCTGACCAACTTTCTCAGCTTTCATGACTCATACAGAACTTTATTACCTGTGATTCACAAGTGATTCTCTTTCATCCATTACCTGACATGTCCCTTTTATGTCAACCTACTGTCACGGGCAGATTAAGAACTTTAACTTTCGGGCCTGGAGAGATAGCACAGCGGTGTTTGCCTTGCAAGCAGCCGATCCAGCCGATCCAGGACCAAAGGTGGTTGGTTTGAATCCCGGTGTCCCATATGGTCCCCTGTGCCTGCCAGGAGCTATTTCTGAGCAGACAGCCAGGAGTAACCCCTGAGCACCGTCGGGTGTGGCCCCAAAAACAAACAAACAAAAAAAAAGAACTTTAACTTTCATTCTTTGTCACATGATTAATTTGCTAAGATAAAAACTCTTTGGGCTCTTGCAACTATCCACAAAGAAAAATATTTTCTGTTCAGGTAACTGAGACTTCTTTTTTTTTTTTCCTGCACGCCCCATTTCCACCCTCCCAACTGAGACTTCTTATGTATGCTAAAACAACTCCAACTGGAAATCCTTCAACATGCAGCTTGTTTAGTCTTTCTGGTCTTACTAAAGGTTGCTGTGACAAAATATCACAAATAGGGTAGTATATAAACAACAGAAGTATGTTTATGAGTAGAAATTTATTATCAGGGTTCTATTCTCAGACTAGGTGCTAGGCAAAAACCTGCTTTCCTGCTCACAGATATGTCTCTAATATATGTATGTATATATATGTTATATATTATATATATCTTTAGGAGAGACCAGGGAGTTTATTTTTGTGTATATTATTTCTATCTTTCTGTGCTGGAGATCAAACCCAAGACTTCAAACATGCAAAGCATGTGGTTTCTTTAAGATAATTATGAATCCCATCATAAGGGCTTTAATTTCTAGAGTTGAGCACATTCCCAAGGTGCTATGTCAATGCTATCACACTGGGCATTAGGAGTCAGTACACTAATCTGGGGGCAGAGAGGACATAATTTCCATACCATACAACTTCTCTATCCCACTTATAGGTAACATGTAGCATGTGTTGAGGCCTTGTGAATTTTTTTTTCATTCTCTCCTGAGCAACCTGAATAAAATTAATAACTTGACTTGTCAAGTTTTGTCTGGTCTTTAACAATGTGATGCCCTGAATCAGAAGAGATTCTACCTGGATCCACCCAGGTAAGAAGGATCACTCAGTTCCTTGTGCCTTTTTCTTCCATGGTGATTCAGGTTTCCCATAGTAAGTCTCGCTTCTAGTTCTGTATTCCAAACTCAAAATAGCCCAGTAAAGATTTTAATTTTATTTGGAGGTCGGGTTTATCTCCCTGAGAACAGCTGTGTTTCTGGCAATATTTGGCATAGTTCAGAAGGTTTTCAGTAGTTGGAACCAGTGGTATTGGGTGGGGAGGTCACCAAGGCCTTCTCATCAGGTTCTGAAGGTCACGTAATGCTAGGGTTCCAGTTTGGGGCTATATGCATGCCCTTTAGTCATTTGAATTCTCTTCTCAAGCTTTATTTTCCAAGTCTGCCTTCATTTTTGGTGCCAGATTCTTTTGCTTTTATGACCTTTCAACAATCTTTGCAGAAGACTTCAATGGTTTCTAGAAATCTCGATTCTTGTGAAAGAGCAGGGAATCCAGTGATGACCCTTTTCAATTTGTCTTTTTTAATCTCTTTTACACTCAAATCGGTTAAGATTTTTTTACTTCATGGGAAGAGAATAGCTACTTGTATTTTTCTTTCTTTTCTTTCTTATTCTCTTTTTGGTTTTTGGGTCACTCTCGATGGTGCTCAGGGGTTACTCCTGGCTATACACTCAGATATCACTCCTGGCATTGGGGGACCATATGGGATGCTGGGGGATCGAACTGTGGTCCGTCCTAGGTAAGTGCATGCAAGGCAAACAGCCCTATCGCGTACGCCACTGCTCCGGCCCTGGTGAATTTATTTTTGATTGTAAAAAAAAAAAATAAATAAATTGCTGGCAATTGATCAGATCAGTTGCATGCAGGTCAAGCGCTCTACCCATTGTCCTATCTCTCCAGTTCAGTTTTATTTAATTTAATACACTTTATTGTGGTAACAATAGTTTACAAGAATGTAAGTATTCATATTATTTAAAAGTATTTGCTACTGTTGTTGTTTCCACATAAGTGGGAGAGAAATTATTAAAAAAAGGGAAAAAGAAATAAAAATATAGCTATAAGCAGATTTGTGAAAATTACTTTATCTCACAATGAGGGCATTAAGTCATTGTCAGAAAGTTAGTAAGGTCTTGTTGCTAGATGATAATTGTTACTTCTTTCTGAACATGTGGCTTCAGATACACATTGGCCTCTAAATCAGAGCGTTCCTACAACACAGTATCTAAAAAATTGGAGTTGGCCATGGCCATCAATGCAACCATGCAGTCCAGGAATGTCAGCACTATAATTGTGGCTTTTGTGGGCCTTGTTTTTGGCTCCCAGGGCTTCTAGATGTATGCCATGGGTTGGGGATAACTCAGGTATAGAAATACTTGAAGGGTAAATAAAAGAAATTAGCTATTAGTGTTTCAAAGTTCTCTTGGTATCAAAAGGGAAAAGCACTTTGCAGTTCTTTTTTTGGTTTTGGGGCCACACCTGGCAATGCTCAGGGGTTACTCCTGGCTATGTGCTCAGAAATTGCCCCTGGCTTTGGGGGACCAGATGGGATGCTGGGGATCGAACCAAGGTCTGTCCTGGATAAGCCACGTGCAAGGCAAATGCCCTACCACTGTGCTATCACTCCAGCCCACTTCACAGTTCTTGAATTTTGTTAATATTATAAAATCAAATGGTGTTTTTATACTTAAAATTTTTTTAAATTGAGACACCTTGCTTTTCAAATTCATTCATAGCTGAGTTTCAGGCATACAATTTTCCAACACTTATCCCATGACCAGTGTCTACTTTTATTTATTTTACTTTAGTTTTTTTGGGTAACACTTGGTGTTGCTCAGGGGTAATTACTGACTCTTCACTCAGGAATTACTCAAGGGGGTGGTTATAGAAGGACTATGTGGGGGTGTTGGAATGAAACTCTAGTTGGCCACATGCAGGGCAAGTGACCTGCTCCAGCACCACAAATGCTATGTTAAAACACATTTCAAGAGTAGATTAACTTTGATTGCTAGAGGTAAAATGCTGCAACATAATTTAAAAAATTGTTGAGTTATGGGCTCAGAGCGATTAGCATTGTGACATTTGCCTTGCATGCGGTCGACCAGGGTCAGACTTGCTTCGGTTCCCAGCATTCCATATGATCCTTAGAGCCTGCCAGGAGTGATTTCTGAGTGCAGAGCCAGGAGTAACCCCTGAGCACCATCAGGTGTGGCCTCCCCCCCCAAAAAAATTGTTGAGATATACTAGAAAAGAATATACCTATTTTTAGGCTTTTTTTTTGGGGTGGGGGGTCACACCCGGCAGCGCTCAGGGGTTACTCTGGCTCTATGCTCAGAAATCACCCCCGGCAGGCTCGGTGGACCATATGGAATGCCGAATTTGAATGTCCTTCAGCATGCAAGGCAAATGCTATGCTATTTCTCCGGCCCCTAGGCCTCATTCTTTTTTTTTGTTTTTGTTTTTGTTTTTGTTTTTGGGCCACACCCTGTGACGCTCAGGGGTTACTCCTGGCTATGCGCTCAGAAGTTGCTCCTGGCTTCTTGGGGGACCATATGGGACGCCGGGGGATCGAACCGCGGTCCGTCCTAGGCTAGCGCAGGCAAGGCAGGAACCTTACCTCCAGCGCCACCGCCCGGCCCCAGGCCTCATTCTTGATGTCTTTGTAATACTTAGCTTTATATTTGGCATTAATATGATAAGCTTTAGTTTTGCATTCCTTGAATTTAATAAGCCATAGAATGTTTATTAAATTCAGTAAGCTTTACCTCATTTATTTATTCAAATGATTGCTTAGTAGTTGCTATTAGAGAGGAGGAAAATGATTTTATCTCAAGAGTCCTGGCTGGATCTGAAAATTAAATGGACAAAAAATAACAAGAGCTAAACATAGCATTTAATATCAATTTTATGTGACCTGGGAATCTTCAGAAGGAAATGAACTGAAGCAATGATTAAACCTGAGGGTATCTGCAGTAAGTATGATTAGACTGCAAAGTTATGAGAAGACGTGAAAAGGAAAGTCTGACGTGAGCAGAGAACTGGCGGGATTCTTTTTGATACCTCTCTATCTTGGAGATGAAAGCATCCCTGTCCTTTGCATATACATGGGATCCTGCAGGGGAGAGTGGTCTATCTGCTTCTCAAACTCTTCCAGGTTACAATTTCTTATTTATTTATTTAGTTTATTTTGGGCCACACCCGGCAGTGCTCAGGGGTTACTCCTGGCTGTCTGCTCAGAAATAGCTCTTGGCAGGCATGGGGGACCATATGGGACGCCGGGATTTGAACCAACCACCTTTGGTCCTGGATCGGCTGCTCGCAAGGCAAACGCCGTTGTGCTATCTCTCCGGGACCCCTCCCCATCTGTTTTTTATTTATTTATTTATTTATTTATTTATTTATTTATTTATTTATTTATTTATTTATTGTGGTTTTTGGGTCACACCCAGCAGTGCTCAGGGGTTATTCCTGGCTCCAGGCTCAGAAATTGCTCCTGGCAGGCACGGGGGACCATATGGGACGCTGGGATTCGAACCGATGATCTCCTGCATGAAAGGCAAATGCCTTACCTCCATGCATGCTATCTCTCCGGCCCCATCTCTTTTTTATTTTTTAATAAATCTTTATTTAAGCACCATGATTACAAGGAAGGTTACAATTCTCAATGTCTTGTGCCCTATATTGGGGTAGCAAATCCTGATGTGCAGTGATGCTATTAGGCAGAATTTTCAGTGTAGGAGGGGAAATTCTTTTGTAATAAAACCTGAAGACTTGTAACTACATGGACACAGCAAAGAGATTTTACTGAGTTCTGTGAGAGTGTAAGAGGAGCCTGGCTTAGAGAACAGAGAAGACCCATCTTAATAGTAAAAAAGGAGATGAGAGCATACTTTCATTTAAAATGTTTATTTTAAAAGTTTTTTGTTTTTTTTTTTTTTTTGGTTTTTGGGCCACACCCGGCAGTGCTCAGGGGTTACTCCTGGCTGTCTGCTCAGAAATAGCTCCTGGCAGGCACGGGGGACCATATGGGACACCAGGATTCGAACCAACCACCTTTGGTCCTGGATCGGCTGCTTGCAAGGCAAACGCCACTGTGCTATCTCTCCGGGCCCCTATTTTAAAAGTTTTTATATTTAGGCCATACCCAGGGGTGTTCAGGGTTTATTCCAAACTCTATACTCAGGGATTACTTCTGGAGGTGCTTAGGGGGCCATATTGGTGCCATATTGCATGCAAAGGCATCACACTGCCCATTTTTCTATGTTCTATCTCTTGAGAATCCCCATTTTTTTTTAAAAGGGCTATAGAAATTATACAGATATTAAGGTATTTGTCTGGCAGACAGCAGAACCAGGTTTAATCCTAACACAACATATGGACTCCCTACTACTACTGGGAACAATCTCAAGCACAGTGTGAATATATCCTGTGTGAAACAGGTAAGGCCCAAACTCAGTATTTAGGGTCACAGTTGTAATGATGGGGATCCTAGGGCTACTCCCAGTATTGTGCAGTTTGGAGGTAGACACATGACAATTTGAGACTTGGGTCTAGAGATTCTCAGGAACACCATACTGTGATACTGAGGGTGTAAAACATGCTAGCCGCATGCTCTATCACTTAAACCATATTACCATTTGGCAAGATAATATCTGTCCTGACATACTTTAGGTATTATATACAATTACTAATTGTTGTTTTTTTTTGTTTGTTTTGTTTTTTGGGCCACACCCGGCAGTGCTCAGGGGTTACTCCTGGCTGTCTGCTCAGAAATAGCTCCTGGCAGGCACGGGGGACCATATGGGACACCGGGATTCGAACCAACCACCTGTGGTCCTGGATTGGCTGCTTGCAAGGCAAACGCCGCTGAGCTATCTCTCCGGGCCCACTAATTGTTTTATTTATAGACTATACCCAGTGTCCAGGAATTATTTCAGGCTCCGTGTTCAAGGGACCTATTTTATGTGGAGCCACAGACTGAACCTAGGTGTTGCATGCAAGGCTAGTGTCTTAACCCCTATATTATCTCTCTGATCTCCTTAATAATATATGTATATATACCTATACACGTATTTGTTTGTATTGATGCTCAGTTATCACTCCTGGCAGGAGTCCAGGAATCATTTATGGTGCTAGGCACCAAACCCATGATTAAGATTTTCGATTTTCTGCCTCATACATCCAACAAAATGGTAAGTAATTAAAACAAGTAAGCCCTGAATAAAAGGTGATAATCACAGTGGCAATTTAATCAAATAAAAGCATAGTCAGATTTTTCAGAAAAGAATTTATTTTCTTGGCACACAAACTTAAAAATGACATTTTGCCCCTTAGGTAAAACAATCAAAGTCATATAACACATGGGTTGTAACTCACAAGGGTTATAATATTCATAGATATGATGACTTATTTTCTTACTATCTTTGAAATTATTTAAATGGCCACAGCAAACCGGTTAAAATGGCAAACTTCTCATGTCAAAGAATAAAGCTGATATGCATTAGGAAAACCAAGGCACTGAACCATTTTTAAAATCTAACATAATGATACCTAACTTAACATCATTAAGGAATGATATATTCTTTTAAATATTAAGTCAAATGACTTTTATACCTCTAAATCTGAAACTATTTTCAATATTTCTTTTTTTTTTTTTTTTTTTTTTTTTTGGTTTTTGGGCCACACCCGGTGACGCTCAGGGGTTACTCCTGGCTATGCGCTCAGAAGTCGCTCCTGGCTTGGGGGACCATATGGGATGCCGGGGGATCGAACCGAGGTCCGTCCTAGGCTAGCGCAGGCAAGGCAGGCACCTTACCTCCAGCGCCACCGCCCGGCCCCTCAATATTTCATTTTGATGTAATAATGTACAGCCTTTTAAATTTTAAAACAGCTGTGCAGATTATAACAATGCTCTCTTATTACTATTCCTTATGAGGAATTTTCTTATCCCATAATAATACAACAAACTTATATTTTAAAACATTCAAAAATCTATCTATCATTTATCTAACTAATCTGTATATAACCTATTCCATCTAACTATAGTCACTTCTTTTGCTAAATACGCCAATTTTCAGTTCACTTTCTTACCACCTTTAATACAGACGTTAAAATCGAGAAACATACTACATAAACCTCTGATGACAAATGGTTTTCTCCAGGAAGGACATTCTTTTAGAGGTTATACAATAAGTAACGAAGGAAAGAAAGTTGGAAACTAATGTGTTTACAGACTACTATCAAAAGTGTCCATAACTTCGTGGGACTGAACCTGTGTTGGGCTGGGTAAACAGACAAATATCTGTTTAAAAAGCTTTCAGAAGCAGTGTTAGGAGAGTTAGCAGGCCATCAATCCTCTGATAAGTTTTATGAACTTCTGATCATAGTATATGGCATCTGAAGCATTTAAATATTTTGTTATCCAGAAGTTTAGCTTATTTGTTTTACTTCATTACTCTTATTTTGTAAGTGTACTTAAGATTTTAGAGTATGTGACTATTGACTCGGAAAAGTATTGTCTTACCATAATTCGTTTTTTTTTTTTTTTTTTTTTTTTAGTTTTTGGGTCACACCTGGTAGCGCTCATGGGTTATCCTGGCTCTGCACTCAGAAATCGCCCCTGGCAGGCATGGGGGACTATATGGGATACTGGGATTCAAACCATCGTCCTTCTGCATGCAAGGCAAACGTCCTACCTCCATGCTATCTCTCTAGCCCCCCTTACCATCATTTTTTGTTTGGTTTTGGAACACTTAGTGATGCCCAGGGGTTACTTCTGACTCTGCATTCATGAATCACTCCTGGCAGTGCTTGAGGGACCACATGGGATGACAGGGACTGAAACCTGAGATGCATTCAAAGCAAGCACTTTATCAGGTACATTATCTCTCCCAGATCCATACCATCATTTTATCTTTAAGTACACCACTGAATAATATTAAATAAGACAAAAGAGTCTTTGTGATATATTCTCTCATGTAAAAGTACAATAATCTAAGTGTTTTCCTGAAACAAAACAGTATAAAAGAATTCCATCTAGAAAATAAGTATTATCCAAAATATGTCAACTCATATAAATATTAAAAACCATTTTTCTTTTTTGACTTTAAAATTAAATCTCTTAACATAATCTAAAAGTCATTAAAATAATTTTATTTAACTCAAGGTAACTACTAAATTCATGTATATTTATTACATTAAGATTTTCTCCAAAGGTAAATGTGTCACTGTGGGTTTGATTAATAAAAAAAAATCAGTATTTATGACAACCTTTTACACACAAACTAAAATTAGTTGTCAAATTTTGGAAAACATAATATAGAAATTTTTTTTCTTTGAGGTTCTCATAAATATCCCCAACAGCTTGCATCACAAAAATGTAAACTATTTCATAAGAAACTGTAGCTAAAAAGAAAACAAAACAAGACTTGAAGATTAAGATTATAAACTATTTTTTAGTCGTTTTTCCCTCCCCATATATCCTATGCATCATTAGCACAAGTGAATTTTGTTAAACATAATATTGGCATACACTTTAGTCAAACAGTAGTATAGCAGTGAAAAATATAAAACACGTTATGAATACCTGTGCTCCATTTGCGAGCATATATTAAAGGTAGGTAGGCACTTCTATGATTCAGTTTAGATAACGGATGCAGTATGGAAGGTGCTAGGAATCATAGAATAAAAAGTAAGATTTTTAACCAGTCTGTTTAGTATTTTCTATTAATGAAAATATATACCACTATTTCAAGATACTTTAAAATGTCTTTTATTACATACTCATATTTGATTTTCACTCATGTGCAAGTAAAAGATTACATGATTTTTTTTTCATACTCTGGATTTCAAACTTTATTTCTAGGCATTTATAGAATACTTCGTTTCAAAAAAAAAATTCCCACCAGCGGTAACTTTTCTTTCTGATTAAAATCAAAATGCCATAAAAACCAAGACAAAGAAAAATCAAAGTGATTACAATCTTATTTAATTGAGCAAATATTTATATGAATGATTTTTAATTACTAGTCTGTGCATATACAGCATTTATGACCTTGCATCCATAATACAAATGATTGCAAACTTAATAAATAGTTATGACTCAGCTATAAGTCATAGAGGGTTTCGAGAATACAAGAAATTGACCAGGCTTGGGTTTCACAGCTGAAAGGGCAGTATTGGCCATTCTCATTGGTCAGTTCTGGAAGTCCTTTCCAAGGGGATCTTAAAAAAAAAAGGAAAAACATATTTTGTGAATAATAATCTAATACATATTTTTGTTGGATAAACAAAACAGGTGATAAACATACTAATTTCTTTCAGATAAAACAGTTGCTCAAACATCTGCTACAAATTTAAAAAGAAAATAATCATATTTTTAGTCTTTTACTAAAAAATTTAAAAAGGATAAAGTAAGGGCTAGAAAGTAGGACCTGATATTCATGCAAGGTCAGGTTACTTATTTTCACCAGTTACATTTGAAAATTTTAATTTAGGGTAATGGTAAGGGAAATTCTAGGTGGAGAATAATTACTCCTCTAAATCATTCTACTACTAAAACCCTATTTTAGTCATTCCAATAAAGCTTAGAATCAACACCTGAATGTCCAAACTTTTTCCAACCTTATTTCAAAACAAAGTTAAGAATATATATACATCTATATATTTTTGTTTAGTTTTTTGATTTTTGAGGTGGGGCCATACCCGGTGACGCTCAGGGGTTACTCCTGGCTATGCACTCAGAAATCGCTCCTGGCTTGGGGGACCATATGGGGCACCGGGGGATCAAACTGTGGTCTGTTGTAGGTTAGCGCTTGCAAGGCAAACGCCCTACTGCTAGTGCCACCGGTCTGGCCCCTATATATATATTTATATTTTTTTAATAATATCTTTATTTAAGCACCTTGATTACAGACATGATTGTAGTTGGGTTTCAGTCATATAAAGAACAGTTCCCTTCACCAGTGCAACATTTCCATCACCAGAGCCCCCCAACTTCCTCCCCCCACAGCTTGTATTCGAGACAGGCATTCTCCTCTCACTCAGTGATATTATCACCATAGTTGTCAGTGTAGTTATTTCTCTAACTGCACTCACAGCCCTCATCTCTATTGTCTCTGGGTATTATTACAATAATATCTTCTATTTTCTTAAAACCCATAGATGAGTGAGACTATTATGTGTCTATCTCTCTCCCTCTGACTTATTTCACTCAGCATAACAGATTCCATGTCTATCCATGTATAGAAAAATTTCATGACTTCATCTCTCCTGACAGCTGCGTAATATTCCATTACATATATGTACCACAGTTTCTTTAGCCATTCATCTGTTGAAGGCCATCTAAAAACACCAAAGTGTCAACTAGTCCAACCATTTTGGAAAACAGTATGTACATGTCTAAAAGTCTTTAAGAATATGACCCAGCAAACCTGCTTCTTGGATATACCCCAAGAATTCAAAACTCTATCCAAAAAGATTATTCACACTATTCACAATAGTTTATAAAAAAAATCAGAAGTGGGGGCGATGGCACAGCAGTAGGGCATTTGCCTTACATGTGGCCAACAAAGGACGAACCCTGGTTTAAATCCTGGCATTCCATATTGTAAACTGAGCCTGCCAGGAGTGACTTCTGAGCACTGAGCCAGGAGTAACTCCTGCAAACTGCCAGGTGTGACCCCCCCCCCCCCAAATTAGAAACAATCCAGTGCCCAAGAAAGAAAACTACACGAAGAATTCAGCTATTAGAGTCAAGGAGATAGTATACCAGTAAAAGATTTACATTGCATGCAGCTGACCTGAGTCTAATTCCTAGCACCCCATATTGTTTTCTGAGTATTACCAGTAGTGATCCCTGAATTTAAAGACAGGAATAAGTCCTGAGCACCACTAGTTGTGCCCCACCCCTACGCAAAAACAAAAACAAACCCTAAAATAATTGAAGGAAGGTGAAAATTACTTTACACAACTTGTTCTAACCAATAAAATTTTCAAATTTAATTGGCATATCCAGCAAATACAGAAATAAATAAGAAATACCATTTACCTAATACATAACAATGACTACCCACTACTTATCTCCAAAAACTTACCTCTCAAGATGAATGTAATGTCGGGAAAGTACATTTTTAACCAAAAACTTAGTCTTTGCATATGTCTCTGGACCCATCATTTTTGAAAAATATAATTTTGCACGAAGAAAATATCCAATGGGCCATAGCCATTCCTAAAAAATATGATTTATGAGTAAAGGGAAAAATAACTGTGAATATCTAAAAATACTTGGATGCCTTTAGAAGGAAATTCAAACAGAAATAAAATTCTTACAGGTCCTAGCCAAACTCTGGAAACAACCAAGATGCCCCTCAACAGATGAATGGCTAAAGAAACTATGGTACATATACACAATGGAATATTATGCAGCCATCAGAAGAGATGAAGTCATGAAATTTTCCTATACATGGATGCACATGGAATCTAGTATGCTGAGTGAAATAAGTCAGAGGGATAGAGAAAGATGCACTCATCTATGGGTTTTAAGAAAAATGAAAGACATTTTTGCAATAATTTTCAGAGACAAAAGAGAAAAGAGCTGAAAGTTCCAGCTCACTACATGAAGTTCACCACAAAGAGTGATGAGTTTAATTAGAGAAATAACTACATTTTGAACTGTCCTAATAATGAGAATGTATAGGGAAATGGAGAGCCTGTTTAGAGTACAGGCAGGGGTGTAGTGGGTAGGAGGGAGATTCAGGACATTGGTGGTAGGAATGTTGCACTGGTGAAGGGAGGTGTTCTTTACATGACTGAAACCCAACCACAATCATGTTTGTAATCAAAGTATTTAAATAAAGATATTAATAAGCAAAACAATCTTACAGGTCCTTGGTGATAGTTGAAACCTTTGGCAAGATTGTAGTTGTCATTGTCTAAGGCATTGTCGTAAACTCCACAGTAAACCATATCACTGCAAAATGATTGAGATATAGATTAAAATCAGATATAAGAAATATTAAAAAGTTCATTCATAGCAAAAGTAAGAAAAGTAATAAAGGTATTTTGACTTCCAACTACAGAATAAGGTCATCATCTATTTCATCTCAAATTACTACAACTGGAGTTTATAGTAATAATTTTAATAGTTATGCATTATTTGATGATGGGATTTGATGACCTGAGAAAAATATAGCTAGGAAATTTCATTATTGCACCTGTAATTACACAAACGTAGTGTTAAACCTTAGCTATTGGGGAAAGCCCATTGGGATCTCTGTTGTATGTTATATGTCACTTACCAAAACATCACTTAAATGATGCATGACTATAAGGTGTTAGAGAATAATCAATAAAAATTTGGGGCCAGAAAGGTGGCACTAGAGGTAAGGTGTCTGCCTTGCAAGCGCTAGCGTAGGACAGACAGCGGTTCGATCCTCTGATGTCCTATATGGTCCCCCCCAAGCCAGGGGCGATTTCTGAGCGCATAGCCAGGAGTAATCCCTGAGCGTCAAACGGGTGTGGCCCAAAAACCAAAAAAAATTTACTAGCTAGTGTACATATACACATACAAAGAAAAATTCAAGTGTTTATTTTTTTTAATTTTTTTGGCCACACCCTGGGAAGTTTATTTTCTTCAAGGAGTTAGCTTGACGTACTTGTTAGATAATTAATTTTTTTGTTTTGTTTTGTTTTTATTATTTTTTGGGGGGGCTCACACCGGCAGTGCTCAGGGGTTATTCCTGGCTCTGAGCTCAGAAATAGCTCCTGGCAGGCTCTGGGGACCATATGGGATGCCAGGATTTGAACCAATAACCTTCGGCATGAAAGGCAAATGCCTTACCTCCATGTTATCTCTCCGGCCCCTAGTTTAAACAAAATTAATTCTTTTTTTTTTTTTTTTTGGTTTTTGGGTCACACCTGACAATGCTCCATGGTTACTCCTGGCTCCTCACTCAGATTGCTCCTGGCATGCTCAGGGGACCATATGGGACGCCGGGATTCGAACCAATGACCTTCTGCATGAAAGACAAATGCCTTACCTCCATGCTATCTCTCCGGCCCCCAAAATTAATTCTTTAGATCTTTAGAATATCTAGAACAACTAAAAATATATATCAGATTTGAATTAGTATACACAAACTTTTGTTTATTTATTTTTGTTTGTTTTGGTTTTGGGGCCACACCCTTTTTTTTTTTTTGCTTGAGTGTATTTTAGGTTTTTTTTTTAATTGTAATAGCTGTGAAAAAAAATTACTCCTAAATGATTACTCCTTGAATGATAGCAATGACCTTTTTTTTTTTTTTTTTTTGGTTTTTGGGCCACACCCGGCGGTGCTCAGGGGTGACTCCTGGCTGTCTGCTCAGAAATAGCTCCTGGCAGGCACGGGGGACCATATGGGACACCGGGATTCGAACCAACCACCTTTGGTCCTGGATCGGCTGCTTGCAAGGCAAACACCGCTGTGCTATCTCTCCGGCCCCCCCCCCCTTTTTTTTTTTTTACTTGATATCTAAAGATTCTGTTGTGAAGTTCTGGTTTGGGGTCTCTCCTGGAGCTGCATTTAGAGGACAGCTGAAAGGTAAGAGCTGAAGTAGTTGGTGGCTGCCTCATTAACTTCTCTTGTCATGCAGTCTCAATATTTCTGGGTATGCTCTTTTTGGATTTGATGCTCAGGGGTTACTCCTGGCTATGTGCTCAGAAATTGGCCCTGGCTTAGGGGGACCATATGGGATGCCGGAGGATCGAACCATGGTCCGTCCTAGGCTAGCGCTTGCAAGGCAGATGCCTTACCTCTAGCGCCACCTCTCCAGCCTCACATAAACTTTTATTATAAGATAACATAAACGTAAGTATGACTTTTTATGATTATTATGTACTGGAAGGTATTTTTAAAACTTTTTTTTTTGGTTTTTCGGGCCACACCCATTTGATGCTCAGGGGTTACTCCTGGCTAAGCACTCAGAAATTGCCCCTGGCTTGGGGGGACCATATGGGATGCCGGGGGATCGAACTGCTGTCTCGATCTTTCCTTGGCTAGTGCTTGCAAGGCAGACACCTTACTTCTAGCGCCACCTCGCCGGCCCCTTAAAACTTCTTAATGAAGCCAAACCAATAACTCAATGGGCTGAGACCATGTTTTGCATGAGGAAGTTGCTAGTTTTATTGCTAGCACTATAGAGTGTCCTGCACATGGTTGGTAGAAACTGCCCAGCACAGAGCTTGGGGATAGCCCCTGAGCACTGTTGGCTATGGTCCAAATTCCCTCAAAACACACATACATTTAATTTATTCTTGTTAGCTGTGGGACCCACTCCCAAATAGTACTTGGGAACACTGTAGAACTGTGTAGTACTGAGGGGTTAAATTGAAACTCAAATTACTCAAATTGAAACTAGAGTCTCACCTGTGAAAAGCTTGTATTCTATTTGAGCATCCTTGGCCCAAAGTTTTTTTTTTTTTTTTTTTTTTTTGGTTTTTGGGCCACACTCGGCGGTGTCAGTGGTTACTCCTGGCTGTCTGCTCAGAAATAGCTCCTGGCAGGCACAGGGGGACCATATGGGACACCAGGATTCGAACCAACCACCTTTGGTCCTGGATTGGCTGCTTGCAAGGCAAACACCACTGTGCTATCTCTCCGGGCCTGGCCCAAAGTTATTTTTAAAATTAATAACAACTAGTATATTATCAGTTTATAAATATTAGTGGAAAATATCCAGAAAATTTAGATACACTCATAAGTATTACAAACCTTACTCCAATAGATAATGGAAGACAGTTAAGTATGATCATTTTAAATTATGATTTGATTCACTGAAACAGTTATTTACCCACAAGAATAGGCTCTTTAACTATGGGTTTGAGTTATGATCAGTGGTTCTTAGCTCCTCAGAGATGGTAGGAACATCAGAATGTAGATAAATAGACACATACAACTTTGGATCTCAATGACTAGTTAAAATGACTACATTAAAAATGGAGAAAGTTGGAAAAATGAAGAAAATCTACACAAATGTGACTCATATTGGTATAGAAATGAAATTGATTAATATTAGCAAGCTTTGAGTAAAGAAGCTAAAGAAAATGGGTCATTGGTAATCTAAGAAAATAGATAACTTGAAAAAAGGCCTCTGCTCTGCTCCATGAGGCAGATATAACCACCTCACCCAGAATTGCTCCTGAGCGCACAATGAGTAGAGGTAGGTTGTCTCCACCCATGAAGAGCGGAGTCAGAGAAGTGTAGTGGCTCCACTTCACAGTCTTGCACATCTACTAGATAATAACCCCCCCGCACAACACGTAGAAAACACCACACTACAAGCGTGACAATAAGGAAACCACGCAGGACAACACCATGCATAGAGAATGAAGATGGAAGCTCAGATAACCCGAAAAGTGCCAACCACCTATTTAGCTTCTCAAATAGTTTAGAGAAGAAATATGGAGGATCTTCATAGAAACCAATGCAAGCATGGATCAAGCAGAATGAACTACAAATAAGAATCAAGAAGATATGAGATAGAAATAAGAAAACTCCAAACTGAAATAACAGGTCTGAAACACTTGGTAGATAAAATAAAAACCTCACTGGTAAGCCTCTCCAACATGTAACAGCAGCTGAGGACAGAATAAGTGAGCTAAAAGATGAAATGCATAACAACTCTCTGTACAACAGAAGAGATTAGAAAAGAGCATTAAAGCAAATCATCAGACTATGGAAAAAATACTCAAAGAATTTGAACAGATGAAAATAGGCTTTGAGGGCCCGGAGAGATAGCACAGCAGCATTTGCCTTGCAAGCAGCCAATCCAGGACCAAAGGCGGTTGGTTCGAATCCCGGTGTCCCATATGGTCCCCCGTGCCTGCCAGGAGCTATTTCTGAGCAGACAGCCAGGAGTAACCCCTGAGCACCGCCGGGTGTGGCCCAAAAACAAACAACAACAAAAAAAAGACTTTGATAAAGTCAACAGAAACAACATAAGAATTATTAGAGTCCCAGAGACCCAGGAAGAAAATCAACAGGAAGAATCAACAGTCAAGGACATCATTGCAGAGAAACTCCCAGAGCTAAAGACTGCAAGCAACAAATTTTTTCATGCCTGAAGAGTACCAGCTAGTAGAGACCCAAAGAAAATCACCCCAAGACATATCCTAGTCACAGTGATGAATCCCATAGATAGAAATAGAATACTGAAAGCAACAAGATCAAAAAGATCTTAAATCAAAAATATCCTTAAGTATCCTTAAGGAGTATCCTTTTTTTTTTTTTTTTTTTTTTTTTTTTTTGTAGTTTTTGGGTCACACCCGGTAGTGCTCAGGGGTTATTCCTGGATCCAGGCTCAGAAATTGCTCCTGGCAGGCACGGGGGACCATATGGGATGCCGGGATTCGAACCGATGACCTCCTGCATGAAAGGCAAACGCCTTACCTCCATGCTATCTCTCCGGCCCAAGGAGTATCCTTAAGATTTACAAAAGATTCACAAGAAACCCTCAAGGCCAGAGGCAGTGGTGGGATATAGTGACAATACTCAATGGATTGAATGCTTTGCCAGAATACTGCACCCAGCCAGACTCACTTTCAGGTTTGAAGGAAGTATACATAGCTTCACAGATAAACAATAGCTCAGAAACTTTACAGACTCAAAACCAGCCTTAAAAGAAAAACTGAATGGTCTATGTTAAGACAAAACAGACCAACAGACATACCAAACTCTTACATAAAGATGACACTAAATCCCATACTGTTATCTCTCTCAGCATCAATGGACTAAATAAAAGCACCAGTTAAGAGACACAGAATGACAAAATGGATCAAAAAGCCGAATGCAGGGGCCCAAGAGATAGCACAGTGGTAGGGCATTTGCCTTGCATATGGCCAATGCAGGACAAATAGTGGTTCGAATCCTGGCATCTCATATGGTCCCCCATGTCAGGAGCAATTTCTGAGCACAGAGCCAGTAGGAACAACACCTGAGTGCCGCTGAGTGTGACCCTCCCCACCCAAAAAAAGCCGAATCCATAATTCTGCTGCCTACAAGAAACACATCTGAATAGTCAGAACAAACATAGATTCAAAAATCAAAGATTGGAGGACAATCAACCAAGAAAACAATTCCCTTAAAAAAGCTGGAGCAGCTGTATTAATATTCAGATGACATAAATTTAGACTCAGAAACGTTATAAGGAACAAAAATAGACCTTTAATAATAATCAAGGATATGTACAACAGAAAGAAATCTCAATCCTAAACATATACGCACCCGATGAGGGACCAGCAAAATATTTAAAACACTTTGTTGACAAACTGAAAGAAGACATCAATAGCAACACAAAAATAGTGGGAGGCCTCAATACTGCCCTGTCATCCCTGTCTTTAAAAAATAAAAGAAAAAAGAAATTAGAAAACTTTTAAAAATGTACAATATAGCAAATACATATAATTATAAAATTTTTAGTTAAAATTTAAAAAGAGGGCTGATATGTGCAAGGCCCCCAAACTCCCTGGCATTGCTATTAAAAAATATGTGTTTGGTGGGGCCAGAGTGATATCAAAGTGGGTAAAACAATTGCCTTGCATCCATCTAATCTGGGTTTGATCCCTGGTATCTCATATGATTCTTCGAGTCTGTCAGGAGTGATTCCTGAGTGCGGAGCCAGGGGTACTCTTTGAGCATCATCAGGTTTGGCCAATAAACACACACAAAAAATGTTCACATAGAAAGAATAGGAATGGGTGGTTGTGTTAAAAGGATAGATTAAAATCTTCATTTGGCATCACATGGAGTAAACAAATAATGTAAAAGTTTTTAAAAGTCATAAAATGGGTACATACACATATCACATAGAAAGTCTTGAAAACAGCAACTTAGAAGAAACAAATCGTCTCTGAGAAGACAATACATTTATACTTGCAATGTCCACAATAACTGAGCATTATTACCTTTGCAATCAGAAAAAGACACTAGATAATATTCGTGATATTTTTGTTTTATAAATGAAAGAATTTTATTATTGGATATAGAAAAAGTCAAAAATAATTCAAACACTGATATTTGGTGAAAATATTTTAGAATCTTTAGTGCAATTTTAGAGATTTTTTGGATAAAAATCATGGTGATATATATCAATATATGTGTATATACATATATATGTATGTATAGTGATGATTCAGGTCAGACTAAGGTCTTGCACATGCAAGGAAAGTGCTCTATGCCTTAACTACATCCCAGGGCCAATTTCAACATTTATAATACTTATTCCAACTTACTCAGGCTCCAAAGTTTTCATACTAAAATTTAAGTTAACTATATTAAATACAATATTAATGCTATTAATGCTTAAGTTATAACTTACTCTGGATCTAAAGTTTTCATGCCAAGAGGACCAAGCAACTTTTGTTCTGCAACCTCCAAAGCTTTCCATGCTCTTTCTGCAGTAAAGAGCTCAGGAGCCTAATACATTTCAAAAACAAAAATCAAGCACTTTAAAATCATAGAACATTTATGTTGACATACAGTGGAACATTCAGAACTTGATTACAAATGTCTATTGATATACAGAAGTGTGGGACTAACTTGAAAATATAGTTCTTAGTTTTAGAAATTAGGAGAGCTCTTAGAGGTGACTGCTTCCTGTGTCACTGCCACTGTGTGGCTGCCACAGCTACAAGGAAGGCAGAATACACTCACACCCAATGAATTCATTTGTCACAGATTTATAGTAGTTTCCTTAAAATGTGTCTACCTAATATTTACTTCTGGGATATAGTAAAATACCAAAGTGCTTTCATTTCAAAAGCTTGAGTAAATTTGGCACTTTTGTTTGTTTTGGGGTCACACACTGGTGGTCCTTGGGATACTCTATGTGATGCCAGGGACTGAACTCAATTTAACCATGAACAAGGCAAGTGCCCTATATAATGTACTCTCTCTCCAGCCTTGAGTAAATTTGTTTCTGATATAAAGAATATAGTGAGAAGGTTTTGGTGATTAAAATGTGCCTTAATTTAAAATGATAAAATCAAATGTACAGTGAACTAAAATGACCTTTATTCTATTATAATGAATACTGTTATGTTTAGTACTTTTTTTTTAATGCCTGGAAGTGCTCAGGGTTTACTTCTGGCTCTGTGCTCAGGGAAGATACCTAGTGGTGCCCAGGTGGTCATAATATGGTATCAGATACTGGGACTGAACTGGAGTCAGGCATACACAAGTCAAGCATCTAACCCTTGTAACTATCTCTCAGGCCCTACTTTTCATATTATTTTAGATAAAATGGACCTATACTTATTCCTTTTTTTGGGGGGGGGGGAACATGACTATGCTCAGAGTTAACTCCTGGCTTTGCTTTCATGATCACTCCTTGTGGTGCTTGGAGAACCATATGTGAAATTGGGACTGGACCTGAGTTGGTTTTGAGGAAGGCAAGGAAGCACTTTTCCCTTTGGACTGTTCTCCAGCCCAATCTTGCTTCTTTTTCTAACTCATAATATCCCTATAGTTTATTTTTGAATAAATAGTGATAAAAAGAGACTCTAGAAATTTTGGAAAGATAAATTAGGGCAAAACAACAAATAAAACAAAGTAAATCTAAGCTATCCAATTTTAATTTATTAGTCCAAGGCTTTCCAACTAACAAGAGGAGCCACTTTGGCTTTCAAGGGAGTTGGGGTGATCATGGAGGGAACAAATTAATCAGTATTAAGTACTGTATTAAGTATTGTGCTGGCAGCCTAATTATTTTGCTCTGTGTGTTGTACAAATACCAACACTTTCTGTGTGCTCTGACGTGAAAAACATTAGAGAACACTTCATCAGTCACCATTCATTCTTTTCTTTTTTTAAATTGACTATTAGGACATAGGCATAAGGTTTTATTAACATATTAATAAAACAAAAAAAAATACCTAACAAAGAGTGATTTTCAAGCAACTGCATGAATTTGAAAACAAAAAACAATAAGGAACTAAGCAAATCATATCATAATTTTTTGAAAATTGGAAATAAGTAACTTACAACAACCATTGCGATGGTGAAATTAGGTCTGAGCTGGTAGTCACACCACGGGCTTGAAGCTCCATAACTATCTTTGTATATGCCACGTTTGTGAACGAGGTGAGGATGCTTCTCATTACAATCTGAGGGGTCTTCTGACACATAAAATAGTTTTTCAAAGTTGTTCTGTATTCTTCTGTTCCACTCATCATATGACACTGTCATCATCTTTCCTGAAATATGACAAGACACTTCACAGTGTTAAAAAAGGAAATCAATACCTTCAGTTATGACCAAAAATAATGGGAAATAAATTACTCAATTTTACAAAGTAACAGGATCAAAAAAAAGTAATAGAATCATTACTAGCCTGAAAGAAAAAATAATCTTTTTATTTTGCATTAACAAATTAGACTCTACATAATAATCTCTGATTTGTCTTTGTGTTCCTCATATATTTAATACAGTTTTGTTTATTGGGCCCTTGAACTGAAGCTAGTCTGCTTTTATGTGTGCAGAGATATACCTGGTGGTGCTCAGGGCTCACCCGTGACTCTGTGCTCAGGTACCTTTCTTTTTTTTTGTTTTTGTTTTTGTTTTTGGGTCACACCCCGCAGTGCTCAGGGGTTCCTCTTGGCTCTGCATTCAGAAATTGCTCCTGGCAGGCTCGGGGGACCTTATGAGATGCCGGGATTCGAACCACCGTCCTTCTGCATGCAAGACAAACGTCTTACCTCCATGCTATCTCTCCAGCCCCAGGAATTAATCTTGCTGAACTCAGTGGATGAATATAGGATGCTGGGGATCAAATCTGAGTGGGTCTACTGCAAGGCAAGCACCCTACCTACTGTACTACTGCTCTGGTCCTTGTTTCTCTCTCTCTCTCTCTCTTTCTCTCTCTCTCTCTCTTGCTCTGGCTTTTTTTGGGCCACACCCTGTGATGCTCAGGGGTTACTCCTGGCTATGCGCTCAGAAATCGCACCTGGTTTGGGGACCATATGGGATGCCGGGGATCGAACCACAGTTTGTCCTGGGTAAGCCACATGCAAGGCAAACTACTCTTGTGCTATCACTCTGGCTCCCCTGCTTCTCTTTTGATATTAAGATATATTATCAGATTTTATTTACTTGTACTTTTTAATAAGGGAGGTAGAAAATTTTAAACTGATACATATGGCATACATTATATTTCTACTGTGGAGAAATGTTCTAGAAAAATATATAAAAATTTCATAACTCTTAAAAAAATGAACCCTGCTTACTGCCATATTAAGGAAAAAGAAAAGCACAAGGCGATAATTAGGATGCTTTTCATATCTCAGTTCAAATTGATAAAAAAAAAAAAAGGAGGGGGCTGGAGTGTTCATACAGTAGATAGGGCATTTGCCTGGCATGCAGCTCACCTGAGTTCAAAACCTGGCATCCCACATGATCCACCAAGCCTGACAGGAGTAATCCCTGAGTGCAGAGCCAGGAATATGCCCTGAGCACTGCTGGAAGTGGTCCCCAAACAAACAAACAAACAAACCATACTAGGGGTTGGGTCTATAGTTCAGCAAGAGACAATTTCCTTGCTTTTAGCTGAGTTGGATTTGATCCACAGCACCCCATGTTGTCCCCCAAGCTAGCCAGTAGTCATTCCTACATGCATAATCAGGAGTGACCCCTGAGCACTGCTGAATGTTGCCCAAAAACAAATAAACAAACAAAATAAATTCCAAAACAAATAAAGTTGTTATAAAGATTATGGTTATGGGGCAGAGAAATAGGACATGGGTTAAGGTATTTGCCTTGCCTGTGATGGAACCTGGTTCAACCCTCAGCATTATATGATCACCTAAGTACCAACAGGACTGACGCCTAAGTACAGAACTGGGATCAGCATTCAGCAGAGTTGGTGTTAGCCTCAACTCCTCAAGTTTGTTACTTAGTAGGCTTAAGTTGGTTAGTAGGCTAGTGAGATGATTCAAATGATTAAGCACATACTTTATGTCTATAAATGGGGGCCATATACAAAGATCAAAGGCCAGCTATCATGGCCCCCAAAACACTGCTGGAAATGGTCTAAAAGAATACAAACTTAAAAAGAAATAGGTTTGGTAATCAAGTTTGTCACAATTTTCATAAAAGTAAGAAGTGATTTTTCGTTTATTTGAATCTTAAACTTTCCAAATATTGAGTCAAATAGTGATTATGTAGGTTAAAATGTTAAATAAGGGCCAGAGACATAGTACAATGGGCACCTATCTTGCATGCGGTCTACCTGGATTCAATCCCTGGCATATAGGTATGGTCCCCTATGCACTGCCAGGAGCAATTCCTGGGTGCAGAGCTTTGCTGGGTGTGACCCCAAAACAAACAAAAAACTAAACAACAAAAAAAAGAATTTACACAATACATTTGAAGTTTCTATGGAAAGAAAATGAACAGCTTACCATGTCTTTTTACAGTGACTTCATGATAAGGGAAAATATTTTTTTGAGATAATTCAGCCAACCAATGAACAGCAGATTTACTCAGGCCCACAATTTCCACAGCAGACCCATCTCTAAAATTAAAAATAAATATACATGGAATTCAATAAATAATTCTGATGAATACTATAACATGAATCATAAAATGGAATATAAAATCTTCTCACTTTATAAAAAGGTGTATTCATACCCAATATTTTTTTTTACTATTTTGCCACTGTTTACTTTCATAGCATATTAAAAATATTTTCTGAGGTAAAGTGGAATTATGGAGTATAAGGAGTGGCTGATGGCTGGGAAAAGATAGGAATAAGGAATCAGAGATTGGAGCCAGAGAGATAGCATGGAGGTAAGGCATTTGCCTTGCATGCAGAAGGATGGTGGTTCGAATCCCAGCATCCCATATGGTCCCCTGAGCTTGCCAGGAGCGATTTCTGAGCGTAGAGCCAGGAGTAACCCCTGAGCGCTGCAGGATGTGATCCAAAAACAAAAACAAAAACAAAAACAAATCAGAGATTGGGGTCAGAGTGATAACACAGTGGGTAGGGCATTTGCCTTGCACACAGCCAACCAGAGGATCTGACCAGGGTTCTATCCCTGACATCCCATAGAATTCCTGAGTAATTTCTGAGTAGTCAGGAGTAACCCTTGAGAGCCACCAGGTATAGTCCAAAATAAAAACAAACAAACAAACAAATCAAAGACTAATGAGATGAAAGTATCAGAGAGGGAGGTTTATAAAAATAGAGAATTAAAGAGTCGGGGAAGGAGCACTAAAATGTGGAAGCTCTCATATACTTAAAATTTTTGGTTTGCTCAGGAGCTACTCCCAGCTTGGTACTGGCAAACCAGGTAATCCTTGGTTTCAGTGTGGTACTGAACTTTTAAATCCCACATACAGGCATGTGCTCCAGTTCTCTGAGCCATCTGCCTCTCCCAAAAGCCACACTTAAGGAAAATAAAAAGAAAATAAATAATTTAATTATGTACCAAAAATAAATAGACTCTCAAAAGAATCTGCAAGGGATTGAGGAGATAGTATAAGAACTAAAGGTATATGCCTCGAATCTGGCCCTGCTTGGTTTGATTCCAGGATGATTCCAGTATCAGAGAAGTTTTCATTTATTGCCAGGTGAAACCCTGGAGTCCAGTGAGCCACCATTTGGAATACCCACATCAACCACATGCAAAACACATGCCCTATTTCTTGTCCTATTGCTCAGGTCCCACAAACTGATTTTTAAAGAGGGTAAAATTATATGAGTGTTATACACTAAACATAACCTTGGTGTGGCTGGAATTCCTCTGTTTCTAGCTGTATCACTTTCTCCCATTTTATCCATCCATGTGCCGCAGTTGAAACGATTTCCTCCATAAACAAATCCTGTTTCTTCATCAACTCCTGCAGTGATATTAAAACCTAAACAGGTGGAAAAAAACCAAGAGGTATGATAAATTAGAGTAATTTCTCAGCAGAGCAATTTAGTAAAGGCATAAAAGTTGAAGACATGCTAGTTCTACCACACAGCAATTTCATTTTTAGCTGGAGAGAAATTGTATGCACTTGAAGAAATGTACAAGGATTTTCACTCTAACACTGTTTGCATTAACAAGAAAATAAACATAACTTCTAAGTGTAAAAATAATAAACATAGTGCCTTACACATACAAAGAAAATGTGTGTACCATTTGGAATAAATGAGCTGAAGAGCCCAGAAGATTTTTTGTTTGTTTGTTTTGGTTTTGGTGTCACCCGGCAGTGCTCAGGGGTTACTCCTGGCTTCATGCTCAGAAGTCACTCCTGGCAGGCTCGGGGGACCATATGGGATGCCGGGATTCGAATCACCATTTTCTGCATGCAAGACAAATGCCCTACCTCCATGCTATCTCTCCATTCCCCCAGAAGATGTTTTAATGGCTTAAATTATTTGCCTGGCAAGAGTGTTGAAACTGGTGCCACCTGAGCTATCTGAGGGATCCAATGGCCCTGCTATTTGACATCACAGTAAAAAAGATGCAGGAAGATGGTTGTACTATTTCTCTGGTCCCTTATTCTACTTTAAAAAAAATTGGGGGTGCTGGAGAGATGTTACTCTCTCCAGGCACAAGCAATGTGCTTGCCTTGCATGAGGCTAACCCACGTTCATACCCTGGCATATCATATGGTCCCGAGTTCAGCTATGAGCTAGAAACAGTGAAAAACTGCAGAGTCACACCCACACCTATACTTTCATATAAGACTGGCAAAAACAATATGGTTTATAATCTAGTTAACAGTATTAGTATATGCTTATTTCTTGACATTGGTATTCTATGATAATCATATAAGAGTCATTACAGAAAACTGGGGGAAGGATTCAGAACACATTCTGAAAATGTACATTCTGTTGTACATTTTTTTCAACTTTCTAACAGTTTTCAGCTTTTTCCAAATTAACAGGTAAAGAAAAACTACAATCACATAAAGCATGAATTTTCTTAGATGAAAAAATATGCAACACATCACAAACATGTCTCTAAAAGGAATATAGAGGAAATAGGAAATATAGAGGAAATGGACCATTAGCTTTGTTAGCTTTACTGGGTTAGCTTTACTAGGTTCCTAAAGATATGTACCTTCATCCTTCATGTTTCGATCAATCTGTGGACCAGCATTCCTTTCTCGAAACTGTATTCCCTGCATATGTCTTTGCATCGCTTCCTGTATTATTTCAAACAATGGTTGATCCTGTGTGAAACAGAAAAGGGGTTATTTGTTAAAAGTAGCTTTTTTTCTTTCTTCCTTTAAATGCTGTGACTAAAGTTTTATGAACTTGTAAATTTTTTTAGATTGACTTGTTCGGTAGTGAGTAAATCTAGCTTATAATATAGAAATCTAAATTTTAAATTGGCTTACTATCCTTATTTATCCACATATACAAACATGATGATAAATTATATTCTTTTTTTTTTTTTTTTCATTTTTTTTTTTTTTTTTTTTTTGGTTTTTGGGCCACACCCTGTGACGCTCAGGGGTTACTCCTGGCTATGTGCTCAGAAATCGCCCCTGGCTTGGGGGGACCATATGGGACGCCGGGGGATCGAACCGCGGTCCTTCCTTGGCTAGCGCTTGCAAGGCAGGCACCTTACCTCCAGCGCCACCTACCCGGCCCCGATAAATTATATTCTAAAGTGAAACTTCAAGTAAAAAAACGGGACAAATATTCTTGGAAAATATAGAGATATATATACACATATGGAATTGTGTATTTGCTAGACCTAAGGTAGCTTAGAAGTCTATTCTCACATATCAAACAAACTAACCAAAAGCAGATCAAAAGTGGCAAGATTATAGTGTCATTAATCATTTTCAAGTGGGAAAAAAAAACACTCAAACACTTATTCACTCCACACTGTTCAGAAAATAAATTCTGGACTCCTTGAATGGGTTGACAAGGCTCTCTTTTTCCACAAATTACAGGTGTCCAAAGTGCAGCAAGATTAGATAGGGCAGTAGGTCTTAAACTGTGTTTTATGTTTATCTTTGCTTTTAATGTTTTCCTCTTCTCTAATAAAATTTGACTCAGTTTTAGAGGTTCAGTTTAGGTGAAATTTTATTACTTTAATTTTTATGTCTTTACCGAGACCCTGCATCTTTTCCCCTTTCATGAAACTACATATTATTTTCCTTATACCTCTTTTTGTAAAGACCACATTATAGGAACATATCATACACATTACTCTACCATGTTTCTAATTTTTTAAGCAAGAAATAGTCTTATTCTTGCAAATACTCACAGTATCAACAAATGTGAAATAAAATTAATATTAGAAGAGGTTAAGATTAAGATTTTTGCTTTTTAATTACACGGGGCATTTTTGGAGGGAGGTGAGCCTAAGCAATGCTTAGGCATCTTGGCCACTCCAGATGATCCACGCCAACCCAATCCGAGTTCATTGTTCGATTGAAGCTTCAAGTCACCAAGACAACATCCTGCAGTGCTCTGGTACCTCTAGGTTATACATTGGTAGTGATGGAATGGGTGTGGGGCATGCATTTCTAGGGGCTGACTTGGACATGTGTTCCAACCCTTTGAACTATTCCCCTGGCCCTATTTACATGTTTTTTGATATTAGAAGACAAAGGTTATTTTCTAAGAAAAAAATATTTCAAGAAATGGTCTTTACCAGTGTGCCAGCAGACAAAGGAACAGAATCATCTGTCGGGTACATTCTGGAAACCGGACACTTGAGGATATCTAGCCCATTTGGAACAATTTTACAGTAATCCTGAATACACTGCAGCCACCACCACACAGCATCCCGGCAATTGTATCTGGCATACGTTCCTTCACCCAAGAGATTAGGAATGAGACCGTGCCTCAGGGTAGCAGCAAATGCTAAAATAATATTCCTAAAACAACAGAATCAGGTATGTAATTTGACAGGGGTAAAAAAAACACTGAAAAATTGTCAACAAAAAGGCACTTAAAATTCAGAAGCATTTTTGTCATGCAATTATTTCTTTGTATTCTTGTAGAAAGAGGTCATGATAATATAGAATACACATTAAATAAAATGTCAGAATCTTTGACCTTATATCCTATATCTTTCAAAAGCAATTCATATGACTACTCTTCGTGGTATTTTTTTCCAACAGAGATGTTTAATTTTTTACATCCTTCATAGCTCTAAGTTCTACTTTTGAAATCCCTGATATTTCAATCTCTAGTAACTAAAAACATGAATTTATTTAAAAACATAGATACTAAGAGCAAAATAAGATATGCAAATGTAAGAAAATATTGCTTTTGTTTTAATAACAGTTTTCAGCAGCTTCTTTCATCTGGTAGAGTACTCAAGAGCAAAACATAAACAAAACCCTAGAAATCCCCCCAACTCTATAAATATTTACCATATGGCAGACACTGTTTTTAGACACTGTTTATTAGTTTATTTAGTTGTCAAAAATTATATAAGGTAAACCATTTTATATAACATGCATAGAAACAAATAATTTGTCGCTTGGTACTTTGGCACCAGGATAGTAATTTGGTAAACTGGACCAAACCCAAACCACCATGTAATCCTGAATCTTTATGCTCTATTTTTTATTTTTTAATCATGGTCACTTAGAAACATTTGGAGAAGAATTTCAAATTTCTAAGGTTCCAAAATGATTATGTTAATAAGAAAATTTCTTATTTTATACCTTAGCAAAAAAGTTATATATACTATATTTCAGGTGTAGAAAAATTAGATTTTATAAGACATAAACATTATTTTTAAAAAGGTTTTTTGTTTGTTTGTTTTTGGTTTTTGGGCTACCCCTGGTAATGCTCAGTGGTTACTCCTGGCTCTGTGCTCAGAAATCACTCCTGGCTTGGGAGATCATATGGAACGCCAGGGGATTGAATCATGGTCCGTCCTGGGTCTGCCACGAGCAAGGCAAATGCTCTACCACTGTGCTACAGCTCCTGCCCCAATTTTTAAAAAGTTTTTATTGATTTTTATTTTTTGGATCTTGGGCCACAACCAGCAGTGCCTAGGGTTATTCCTGGCTCTGCTCTCAGGAAGTACTCCTGGTGGTACTTGGAGACCGTGAAGGATACTGGGTATTGAACTCAGTCAGTTGCATGCAAGGGACCTGCTGTACTATCATAACTCTGGCTCAAGTGTTTCGTCATTTGAAGAGGAATTTCAGTTATTTTTCTGATGTCAAACATAGACTATCAGTAAACCAGTAAATTATATGTTTTCTTTTTCTGAAAGTTTTACCTTATAGAACAGTACAAATCTTTATAATCTTTGGAACTTTGGAAAGCTGAAAATTACCTGGGGCCATTGTGAAACATAGATTTTCTTTTGGCAATTCTTCCCCATTCCCCATTCCAGGGTTTAGATTTAAGAAAGCCCAGCATTTGAGGTATCAAAATTTTACCTTTAAAAAAATTTTTTTTTGTCTTTTGAGTGGGTAGGGGCTGCATTCAGCAGTGCTCTAGGGATTTGTTTCCTGTGGTGCTTATGGGAGATTGTGGTGTTGGTTCGCATGTCTTACTAGCCTTCTTCTACCCATGAAGTTCTCTCTCTTGCCCAAAAGTCTACATTTCTAACAAACTCTCAGATGATGCTGACATTGTTGATTTTTTAAATACTCTTTGAGTGGCACTGCTCAAGAGCTTATCTTTCTTTTCTTTTCTAATTTTGTTTATTTATTTATAACTTTTATGTTATTTTGTTTTGTTTTGTTGTGGTGAGCAAAAAGTGCTTTCCAGTTGTTCTTAGCCAATCAGATTGGAGTTCAATGAAAGTGCCCTAAAAGGCAGTGGTACATGAGTACTTTGGTTCCAGGAATTATCAAGGCCACACAGTGCTTATTCTCTCTAACTTTAAACCATACTACAAAGCTCCAGTAGACAAAATTGTGTGGTACTGGAATAAAAAGGCTCTCAGAACAATAGAATGGAATTGAGCACCCAAAGATAGACTCAAGAGCTTATCTTTCTACCTGCACTAAAGTCATGTTCTTGTGATTAATAAGACATCATTTTAAGTCCATAAAATTTAAAACTGTAGCTTATAAGGTCAACAAATAGAGAAAAAGCACAATGCCATTTTTTCTATATGATTCCCAAAGTCAGCAGTATCCTCACAGTAGAGAAATTAAAAGTGGTAGAGCCAAAATTTTACTGAATAGTTAACTTGAATTCTTAAATACTTTGTATTTGTCAGTCTTAGAAACTGCTTAGTGAACGATGATAATAGTGTGTAATTATGCATTTTAATCTCATTAAAATATATTAGCAAATACTGGGACTGGAGAGATAGCACAGCGGTGTTTGCCTTGCAAGCAGCCAATCCAGGACCAAAGGTGGTTGGTTCGAATCCCGGCATCCCATATGGTCCCTTGTGCCTGCCAGGAGCTATTTCTGAGCAGATAGCCAGGAGTAAACCCTGAGCACCACTGGCTGTGGCCCAAAAACAAACAAACAAACAAACAAATATACATATATTAGCAAATATTGAAATATATTGAAATATAATAGCAAATGAAGAGAACTTCATTTATGACCTGAAAAGACTAAAGTGTTTAGTAAAACTTTAATGCTTTCTTTAGATTCATAGAAATTCTGATAATACTAAATAAATATGTAAAAGCAACAACAGGGGCCAAAGAGGTCTCCCAAGCCAGGAGCAACTTCCAAGTGCATAGCCAGGAGTAACCCCTGAGTGTCACTGGGTGTGGCCGAACACCCCTCCCCCCAAAAAACCTAAAAAAAACAAACCCATAAAAGTAACAAAATGTTCAAGAAAAACATACCTCTAAAACACTGAAAATAGATGAAGAAGAAAGAAGGTTTAAAGAGTTTTATTCAATTAAAGATAATTGCAAATTTATTTAAAATGTCTCTCACCTGGCTTCTAAATAGCGTCCAGCAATGAGGAGTATACCTCTAAGTGCAATAAAAGTGTCCCTTCCCCAGCAGCGGAAAATACCAGAAGAAAAATGAGGTAAGCCTACAAAAAAAAAAAACCCACAAGAAATAATGATTAATTTTATGAATAGATGCAAGTTTATGAACTCCTTTATATAGCAGTGGTGTAAAAATCTAATTATAACCTATATAGTAGAGTAAAAGTCTAAAACACAATTACATTCAGAAAAGTCATTTTAACATTCCAGATGAAAAGTTAATTTCTGACTTGCTAGATCCCACTTTTTTATTTATTTGTTTATTTGATTATTCACTCTAAAGAAATGAGACAAAGATCTAGTATTGAAGATAAAGCACTTGCCTAGCATGTGACTGATCTAAATTCAATCCCTGATAACACATATGGTTCCGTGTGCACTGTCCAGTTCAGGAGTGATTCCCTGAGCATAGAGCCAGGGGTAAGACATGAGCACCACTGGATATGGTCCCCAAACCAAAAAGAATTCTTTAGCAAGTTGCTGAGCCATAGAAAAGTGGGTAGTGCTTGCCTTGCACACAGCCAACACAGGTTTGATTCCGAGCATCTCATGTGGTCTTCTGAGCACCATTAAGAGTAATCCTGAGTGCAGAGCCATGAGTAACCCCAGAGCATTGCTGGGTGTGGCTCCAAAAAAAATAAACACAGGTTTTTTTTGTTTTGTTTTGGTTTTGGTTTTTGGGCCACACCCATTTGACGCTCAGCTGAGCTATGTGCTCAGAAATTGCCCCTGGCTTGGGGGGACCATATGGGACGCCGGGGGATCGAACTGCAGTCCTTCCATGGCTAGTGCTTGCAAGGCAGACACCTTACCTCTAGCGCCACCTCACAGGCCCCAGGGTTTTTAAATAAATAAAAAATAATAAAGACTAGGAACAGGGATATGGCTCTGGAGAGAGCAAATTCCTATGTGTGGACCTAGGTTTGCACCCAGTCACATATATATCCTTTACACTCCAGTATTTCAAATATGATCCTGAATTCTGCTGGTATATCCTTCTCACAATACTGTTCATTGTGGTACCTACAAGTAACAACATAACAAAAGTTAAAAATTAGCCTTCTACCTGTCAGCTCCTGGTGAGATGTAAGTAATTCCATTGAGTCTTGCCAAATCTAAGTAAAAAGTAGTAAAGGATGGGCTGGAGAGATAGTACTGTTGGGAGGGCATTTGCTTTATATGAGGCTGACCCAGGTTTGATTCCTGGAGTCACATCTGGTCTGCTGAGCACCACCAGGAATGATTTCTGAGTGCAGAACCAGGAATAAGCCATGAACATCGCTGGGTGTTACCCCAAAACAATTTAATAAAGCATTAAAATAAAAAAATCAAACATTTAGTGCATATAGAAATATTCAAAATAACATATCAATGATATATTTAGAAAGAGCCTATATTTAATTATTATTGCTGTTATTATTATTTTGGGTTTTGGAATCACTCCACAGTGCTCCAGAGCCTTAGGGGCTATTTCCTGTGATGATGCTCAGTACCAGCGTTGTGGTGCTAGGGATCAAACTCAGGTCAGGTGCATGTCAGGTATGTACCCTAAATGCCATACTATCTCCTGGCTTCCTAAATTGTTTCTTAATGAGTTTATGATGATCTTCATGGATTCAGAGTAAAAAGGTAAAAAACAGAAGAAGATCAAATAATATAATGAAATAGAGAAAAATAGTATTAAAAATCTAAAACAGAATTATATCAATATTCAGAGAAGTGATTTATTCATTCTAGATGAATAGGTAATTTTTAACTTTCTGTGTCACGCTGTCTGATTTACTTATTTAGGTCTGAATGAATGCAAATTGAAGGGTAACAGGAACTCAAATGTGATGCTATTACTTTCATCCAGCAGTTTAAATATTTTTTTGTTTGAAATTTATAAATTTCAGTGGCCTTAAATATTACTTTCTAGGAACAGTTTCAAATTAAACTTAGCCTACTTTTATTATTTAGATTTTTTTACTGGATTCAGGCTTTATATTTATCTATAGAAAAAGGGACTAATATATATTTTATTTATATATATGTTATTTATATATATAAATTTATATATTTACATACAAATTTGATTGCAATTACACTCATTATAAAATAAATTGCTTATCATTTATTTTTATATTGTAACTCATAGAGAACCTTTACTTAATATCTTGATAATTCTAAAGTTGGGGAATTTTTAAAAATTGGAAAAAAATGTAATACAATGATAAAGGACAGTAATATAAATCTGGTCTGAAAGAAAATGTGAAGAATTTAAGAGAAACATGCTAGTCACATATTTCTAACCACAAATGCACCTAACTGTTGATGCGGTGATAATTAAATTAATGCACATGATTATTATTTTTACACATGAATATCTATTTTTATTAAGCAGTAATATAAAATCTTGGGAAACATAAGCGTTTGTTTTATGCTTCTGAGCCACAATCAGCTCAGGGCTTAGTCCTAGTTCTATGCTTTCAGTTCTTATGGTTCTTACAGGGCTATAAGAGGTGATAGGGATCAAAGGATACAAAAAGATAAATGCTTTAACTCCGGTATCAACATTTCATTAAAAAGTAACCCTTTACCTATAACTTTTCCTCTGAACAATACTGAATTAAATAGTTTAATTTTGTACATAATTTTCTTACCTGCAGCTATAGACACACAACATTGCTCCTTTTCTTTTGTGACCTCATTTAGCCTATATGGTACATCCATTAGTGAAGGAGAAAGGCATGGCATAGAAGGAAATCTTCCTACTCCACACATTTGGACTGAACCCAGTGCAAGGTGCTTCACAAAAGTAGAACCATTCTGAACAAAACTGCAACAGAAGTAATTACATTTAAGATATTATTTTTAGGAAGAAAAATGGTACTGTTTATTTTAAAAAGCCTTTACAGTGGTCAGAGGCATTATTTCGGGTATCCCTTCATCACATTATAACACAGCAGTAATGTTACATAAAAGCTCTTGTAAGCAGATATCCAGAAGTTACTAACTGTATAACTAAAATTTTATAACATCTGACTTAGTTAGATTTCAAAGTCACTTAATTTTACCCAATCTAGCATGTTTTAAGCCTAAAGCATGTTCTGAAAAAAATGGCAGGGTTCATGTTTTGTTCTTTCTGTTTTTGGTTTTTTTTTGTTTGTTTGTTTTTTTGTTTTTTTGTTTTTGGGTCACACCCGGCAGAGCTCAGGGGTTACTCCTGGCTCTATGCTCAGAAATCGCTCCTGGCAGGCTCAGGGGACCATATGGGATGCCGGGATTTGAACCACCATCCTTCTGCATACAAGGCAAACACCTTACCTCCATGCTATCTCTCCGGCCCCATGTTTGTTCTTTCTGAAATTGTGCCTAAATCAATTTGGTGTCTCTTTACTAGTATATCCAGATGTTTCATTTTAGGGAAATTCATTTTTTTTTTTTTTTTTTTTTGGTTTTTGGGCCACACCCGGCAGTGCTCAGGGGTTACTCCTGGCTGTCTGCTCAGAAATAGCTCCTGGCAGGCACGGGGGACCATATGGGACACCGGGATTCGAACCAACCACCTTTGGTCCTGGATCGGCTGCTTGCAAGGCAAACGCCGCTGTGCTATCTCTCCGGGCCTGGGAAATTCATTTTTAATGGTAAATTTTATTTATGAGAATACATTTTTTCACTTAGGAGACAATTATAAAAATTACGTATGTATATTCTAAATATTGTATGCATTAAATTAATTAAGTGAAAACCAAATATAAAACAACTACTTTTTTTTATCAGCATAGCTTTTTACTAGTTTTATAGAACAGAATTCAATATCTAAGCTTTAAATATGTTCTAGGTCAAAGACAATAAATTTCCAATCCAATTGCAAACTTTTTCAGCTCTATGAGTCTATGACAAATCATGTTTTGGTCTCCAGGGGAGTATAAACTGACTTTGAACATGACTTCTGCAAAAATGCCTATTCATTCAACCTTTGTTGGATATACCTTGACATCTGCTTCCATGCTATATCCAGAAGAGTGGTGTATGCACCAATTAATATAGCATCGAAGTAACATGGGATAAGATAACGTGGGATCTGCTTCAGGTAGAAGAACATAGCCTGCAACCATTTACCAACCTGTTATAAAAATAATTTTAAAAGTTAATTTGGTGTGTTTACAGGCTAGGTGAATTTTAAGAGGCAAGTCCAAACATGCAAATATACCAGATTTCCATTTATTAGAACTATATGATGATAAGGGAGGGAAATGTTCCAGGTTAAAAAAGAATGTATATGTTACATATAACTCAGTTCTTATTGTAACCTTTTTTAAATTAAAACATAATCTTTTTTTTAACATAATATGTTTTTTCTTACTTCAGCAACAGCTCCAGGTCTCGAGATAAGTCGGCCACTAACATAGTCAATCATCCAATCTCCTGATCTCAAATTATCACAAAAGGGATGACCCAAGTCATTCTTTGGTCTTATTTCTGCCAGTACAGACATTAACCCTGGAAATTCAGAAAGAATTGTACATTATTGGTAGAGGCCTGTTGTTCCCATGGTCTGGGTTACTGCTATCTCTAATGACTTGGGGTAAACAAACCCAGGGGCTGCATTATAAGAGGGACACATTGTTCACCATAGGTGGCACTTCTTATGGATGAGCCAAGGTACTTAAGTCAACTGAGGATATCACAGGTGTTGAGGTAGAACTTTCCAAGATTCCAATCTTCTGAGACTATAATAATAGCCATATTATTATTATTTTTAAATTTTAAGTGTTTTTGTTTTGTTTTGTTTTGTTTTTGAGTCAGACTCGGCACCACTCAGGAATTACTCCTGCTTCTGCGCTCAGAAATCGCTCCTGGTAGGCACAGGGGACCATATGGGATGTTGGGATTCAAACCATCATCTGTCCTGGATCGGTTGCATACAAGGCAAATACCCTATCATTGTGCTATCTCTCTGGCACCAATTTTAAGTGTTTTATTTATTTTTTTATTTAAACACCATGGTTATAAGATTGTTCATAATATAATTGTTTTTTCCCTACAGATATAAAGTTGTTCATAATTGAGTTTTAGTCATACAAGGTACAACACTCTTCACCTGTGCACAATTCAGCCACCAATGTCCCCAGTTGCCCTCCCACCCTCTCCCACCTGCTTGCCTCTGGGGCAGACATTTTCTCGGTGGGACTTTCCATTTTGAAAACAAGAGGCTACATGACAGAGAAATAAAATGGAGTGAAAAAGGAGGCATGCTACACGAGTACTACATGAACCAAGGATACATGTGTGGCATTCCAAATTCCCCATATTAAAATCTAAATCTAAAGAAGAGAATAGGGTTAGAGAGAGCTCAATATGCTGCAAGACTCAGATCTGATTACTAGCATATACCAGAGTCTCTTAAACACCACTAGGAATAGTCTCTAAGCACTCCAAGGTGTAGCTCAAACACATATACAAACACACACACACACGCACACACACACACACACACACACACACACACACACACACACACACAAACACACACACAAATAAGTGGGAGGTGTGGAGAAAAAAATAAAAGAAAATATCATCAAAAAGATATAATTCTTATATCCCATTTACAACTATTCCACATAATGTTACTCTAAATTCTCTTTATAACACTAAATACTCCACTTAGATGAAAAAAAGGAAGATAAATAATCCACTTGTGGACAAAATGAACTCATTTTATCACACCAACAAGAGTTTATGGATTAGACACTATTCACCTTTATTTTTCTTTATAAAGAACAAATTAGGGCACAGACAGGAAAAGACATATGCAGATATCATTTCCTGACTATTGCCCCTTCTTTCCACTGCCCTGCCTCTCCTGTCCCCCTCAACAACCAGAGCTACAATTCCCTGCAGAGAAAAAAGGATTATGGGGGCCCGGAGAGATAGCACAGCGGTGTTTGCCTTGCAAGCAGCCAATCTAGGACCTAAGGTGGTTGGTTCAAATCCCGGTGTCCCATATGGTCCCCCGTGCCTGCCAGGAGCTATTTCTGAGCAGACAGCCAGGAGTAACCCCTGAGCACTGCTGGGTGTGGCCCAAAAACCAAAAAAAAAAAAAAAAAAAAAAGGATTATGGGCAACTCTAGGACTTTTTCTTCCACCTCACTCCCCAAAGCCTGTCTGTAGAGTGGGGTGGAATGTATGCCTCTCCCAGATTCATACGGATTTCCTTTCCATTTTATTTTATTTTGGGGGGGTTTTGGGCCACACCCAGTGATCCTCACAGTTACTCCTAATCAGTCTATTTACTTTTGACCACGTCAGTCATTAACCAATTAACCCTGGTCAGCTACTCCTGGTGGTGCTGGGAGGACCATATGGGATGCCAGGGATGAAACCTAGGTCAACTGAGTGCAAGGCAAGTGCCTATCTGACCTCTCCTTTGTATTTTAAAACAACAGAGAAGAACTCCAACCATCACCAAATAAAAGAGGAGAAAAGTCTAGCGTTCAATTTCTTCAAATAAAACAACATATGACACCCCAAGATGTTTATTCTTATATTTTCCTACCTTGCAGTCCTGCATATTTAAGAGATGACCAATTTGGTATGTTATAGCAGCCTCCTCCATCTTCCTGTTCTTCTGATTCACATCGGTAAAGTACCTGGTTCACCTCAGCCAAAGTTAACTTAGAGGCAATACTAAGAATTAGAAAATAAATGCAACTGTAAGTATACTGGAAATTTATCTGTTATCATTAAAACTAAAGACAAAAATTAGAATATAACAATAGGATATCTTAGAAATCTCTATCTATCTATCTATCTATCTATCTATCTATCTATCTCTCTATCTATCATCTATCTATCTATCTATCTATCTATCTATCTATCTATCTATCTATCTATCTATCTATCTATCTATCTATCTATCTATCTATCTATCTATCTATCTATCTATCTATCTATCTATCTATCTATCTATCTATCTATCTATCTATCTATCTATCTATCTATCTATCTATAGTTTGAAGGCCATACTTAACAGTACTCTTGGCTTACTTTTGGTTCTCTGTTCAGGAGTTATATCTGTTGGGAGGATGGCATGTGGTGCCAAGATCAAACTGGGCTTGGCACCATGCAAGGCAAACAATGCCAGAGTGATAGCACAGCATGGAGGGCATTTGCCTTGCATGAGGCCAACGTAGGTTTGATCCCTAGGCATTCCATATGGTTCCCCAGAGCCTGCCAGTAGTGATTCCTGAGTGCAGAGCCAGAAGAAACCCTGAGTGCTGCCAGGTGTGACCCCCCAAAAAATGTTTCTCACCCTAGCAATATGTATTTAAAAAACCTAGTTTTCTAATGTCTTATTATATGTTATATATTATACAAAAACATATTATAAGCAACAAATGATAAGATAAATTAATTTAATAAATAAATAAACAAATTAATAAATAAAAGTATGCTGGAAAGATCTTAGAGTTCTTAAATTCTTTACACAGTGTTTGTATGTGTGTATGTGTTTGTTTTCCTAAGATTAAACCTGGCCTCACATATGGAAGTCATGTGCTATATTTCTGATCTACAACCATATTCTCAAATTGGTTTCCTTTTAACCTTTCTTTTAGTCTGAGTTTATTTATTTATTTATTTATTTTTGCTGCCCTCCCCACCCTGCTTACTTTTTATCCTCCTTTAAAATTCTTCTGTGAGACACAATTACCTTTTGTGAAATGCTATGTATCTTGTGAGACATAATTATTAAATATAGAGAAACTATTAAAGGAGCAGTCTTCTGAAGGTGTACTGTCATTTGTTTGACTCAACATTCCTATGTGTCAATTACTGTTTTTAAATGTTTCAAGTAAATAATTCTTTTTTTGGGGGGGAGACAAATCTGGCAATGCTCAGGGGTTACTCCTGACTCTGTGCTCTGAAAGTCCTCTTGGAGGACTCAGAGGACCATAGGGGATGCTGGGAATTGAACCCGGGTTTGCTGCATACAAGGGAAACACCCTATCCACTGTGCTATTGCTCTGGTCTCAAAGTAAATGCCTATAATTTTTAAAATTATTTTTGGGTCACACCCGGCAGTGCTCAGGGGTTACTCCTGGCTCTATGCTCAGGAATCACTCCTAGCAGGCTAGGGGGACCATCTGGGATGCCAGGATTTGAACCATCGTCCTTCTGCATGCAAGGCAAATGCTCTACCTCCATGCTATCTCTCTGGCCCCAAATACCTATAATTCTTACAACTTTGTAATAGAGGTCACTTAGCCAAGGTGGTACATTAAGAATCAAATCCAAATAATCTGGTTCCAAATTCTTAAGCATTATAAGCTACATTATAATTATATTTTTATAAACATTACATTAATATATAATATATATTAAATAATATAATGTAATAAAACATTATATTACAATAATATATGTTTAGATTTGATAATGACATGGAGTAATGGGATTTTTTACACAGAGCAGAAAATATTAGAATAATCTTTCTGGAAAGAATTTGGAAATATTTAAAGCTTTAAATATATGGGAATAGTTAATAGAAAAACTATTTCTGAAAATTTACCTTAATATTAATGATAGCAAATAAACACTGAATTTCATTATGTGCCATACATCACTGTGGTAGGATTTAATAATCATTATTTTATTTAATTCCTACAAAATCTAAGAAGTAGTACTATTGTAAGCTTCATTTTTCCAGATAAGAAAACAAATGGTGAAAGATTAAATAATTTGTCAATTACAACACTGACAAGGACTATAAAGAGCATAGGAGATAAGATACTTATATTTATGAACCTAAGTCTAGTTTAAATGCCCAGAATGACATATGACCCATTCATTGAACATTGCTAGGGATTGAACATTTCTGAGCAAAGAGTAAGGAGGAGCCCCTTAACTATTGGGTGTAGTCCCAAATTCCCTTCCCCACCAAAAAAAGAAATCCTCAAAAACTAAAAAAGAGACAAAAATCACATTGACAGTGTTGAGTCTGGAATTAATACACATAGTACTAAAGTAATATTAGGATTTACAGAGCATGATTGCCTAAAGATATATGCAACAGGAGATATTGGAAAGCAATCTAAATGACCAAAAATAAAGGAACCAGATTAAATAAATTATGGTATGGCTATAGTAAAGGATGATATGTTGGTACTAAAAATGTAATAGGCCAGACAGACAGTACAGCAAGTACGATGCTTGCCATGCACAACACTGACCTTTGTTTAAATTTCTGGCACTGCATTGGGTCTCGTGAGCTATGTCAGAAGAAATTTCTGAGCTTAGAACTAGGAGAAGTCTTGAGTACAGCCAGAACTACCTATCCCCTAATGACACAACAAGGTATTATCTATGAAATTTAATTTTTAATAGTTTGGAACAATTGTGCACAAATGTGTATAAATATATATGTGTAGATTCATGTATGTATGTATATATATATATATTTAGAGAGTACTTGAGTGGGAGAGAGTGTATTTGGACATACATGGACAAATAATAAAACAATAGGGTACAATGTTAACAATATATAGTTGCTACTGATGGTCCTTAGACAGTAAGGAACTGATAAATAATATAGAGCATGCATAGAATCCATGCAACTGCTTAAATCTGACTAGTGTCACATATTGGTTATTAGAGTAGCTTATATATATACTTATATATACTTATACTTATATATAGTGAATTATACTTACGTAGCAAATGGAATTTTTAATATAGGATCTGCATTATCGACAGCAAGACTCCCAGATTTAAAATGAGGACTAAACTGAGTCAGATGATTTCTAAGAATTCCAACAGCGACTTGTGCATGTGGATCAAGACTAACTCTGAAAACATTAATGAAATAATACTTTTTAGAAACAATTGACTTAAAATGAATAGGCTACACAAATCACTTGATTATATGTTAAGTCAACAGTCATAACTTAATGAACTTACCTGAAGATAATAACACTTCCTGGAGACAAATTTTCAAATTCTATTTCTTGAATAAATTCATTGGGTCCTTTCATTGCAACTCCAGCTTGTTTGACAATTTTGCTCTCATTAAGCTTAGAAAAAATATAAAATAGTTCAAAAATAATCCTAGTGTCATAAAATGTTAAACATAGAACAAGAAAGTCCCACATACTTGGATATGTTCTCTAATTTCTACTGTGAGATTTGGCATCCCATTGATTGAATTTTCATCCTTCTTGTAAGGTTTTGTGTTTCTCTCAATAGTTCTAGCTTCAAGAACTACTTCTTCAATTTTGCCTGGAATAAAATCCCTTATGTCAAATGGTTGACATTTGAAATTAGAAGATGTTTTAAACCATTAATCATAAAAATCATTAAACGTAAGACTGAATATAAAATACCAATTGACAAAAAAAAACACAAAATTGAGCTGAAAAATATATAGCAGATAGAGTGCTTCTTCCATGTGATCGATCAATCAGGGTCAATCCCTGGCTCTCCATATAGTTGGTTCCTCTTTACCAGGAGTAATCCCTGAGTGCAAAACCAGGGTCAACTATTTGCAAGGAAAGTGCCATAACCCCTATATTATCTCTCTCTGGGCCCCTTCTTCTCTTTTTTTCTACATATATGATGTTTCCCTAAACAACTCCGATTTCTGTTTGTTTTGTTTTGTTTGGGACTACATGTGACTATGCTTAGGACTTACTCCTGGCTCTATGCTCAGTGATCATTCTTGGCAGTGCTTGTGGAATCTATGTGGTGCAAGCAGATCAAACGGTTTGCACTTGTTAACTCCTGTATGCTCTCTTATTGCAACTAAAGAAGTGTGAATACTAGTGAGAACTGTGGTCAAATGTGTGAACATCTCAAGAACCACAACCGAATGTGCATAGAGTCTAGGGGAGAAGGGAAAAATGTTAACATTTAGAATATTTCTGTCCAGGATTTGGGTGATCTCAAATTTCTAATCCTTTTCTTAACTAAATGTGTACTTATATAGTATTATTATAAATGACATACAACAGTTTACTCTAATAAAATTAAATATGATAATATGATCACAGTAGTAACCTTTTTTTTTTTTTTTTTTTTGTTTTTTGGGCCACACCCAGCGGTGCTCAGGGGTTACTCCTGGCTGTCTGCTCAGAAATAGCTCCTGGCAGGCACGGGGGACCATATGGGACACCGGGATTCGAACCAACCACCTTTGGTCCTGGATCGGCTGCTTGCAAGGCAAACGCCGCTGTGCTATCTCTCCGGGCCCAGTAGTAAACTTTTGTTGTATTTTTTGGAGGGGTTTACAAAGATAGCTTATTGTCTTTTTTGGGGGGGAGGGGCTACAGCCTTCTGTGCTCAGAGCTTACTTCTGGCACTCAGAGATCATTCCCAGTGAGTTAGTGGGACTATATGAGTTGTCAATGATTGAACCTGGGTGGGCTGTGTGCAAGGCAAGTAAGTGCCTTACCTAATATACTAACACTCTGGTCCCTCAGTCATACATTTTATTTATTTTATTTTATTTTTTGGTTTTTGGGTCACACCCAGCTTTGCTCAGGGAACCATATGGGATGATGGGATTCGAACCACCATCCTTCTGCATGCCCTACCTCCATGCTCTCTCTCTGGCCCCTCAGTAATAATTTTTAAATTGCATTACCAGGGATGCACATTTGAGGAACTTCCTTGCTGTAAAATGAAGTTTTGGGATTCCTGAAAGCAGTTCTAGACACAGCCACAACTGACTGATGGATACTAGGTGAATGTCTTGTTATTGCTACTATATCTTCATCAACTTGATCCACATATACCTGAGAAACAGAAATAAGAAAGTTAGTGCTCAAAGAGTTACTCTAAAGTTTAACATCAATTAGGAACTGAGAGGGCTAAAATGGGTAAGGAGATTGCATTGCATGTGACCAATTTAAATTCAATCTATGCCCTGTACCCCTCTGGTACCCGAATCCTCCAAGAGTAATTCTTAGTCCAGAATCAGGAGTAAACCCTGAGCACAACTAGATATGGCCCCCAAACTGCCTCTCCCAAAGAAAGAAAAGAAACTGAGAAGACAGAAGAGATAGTCCAGTGGGTAGGACACCTGCATTACATGTAGTTGATACCCGGCCCCCCATATGGTCTTCTGAGCCCCATTAGAAGAGATCCATGAGCACAGAGCCAGGAATAAGTAGTAAGCACTGTCTGGTATGATGCCCCTCAAAATACAATAAAACAAAAGACAATTTAAAAAGAAACAGAACATTTCATTTCTTGCCTGCATAAAACCATTGGCGCCAAGCTCTTGATGAAGTTCATTGATAGCACGCCTGGCTGCAATGATTCCACTCTGAAAATTAACTTCTCCTGCATTTGATGGAGACGCTCCAGGATTCCATTTAGTGTAAAACCGTTCCTCAGAAACCACTGAAATCTGAACAGCATTAAAAAGAAGCCATGCAGTACAAAACATTAATTCAAAATGATATATTTATACCTATGTTCATTGCCACACAGTATAATAGCCAAGATATGGAAACAACCCAAAAGTCTGACTACAGATAAATGGCTCAAGAGGTTGCAAGGGGGCTTCACCACTTCTCCACTCATCTCTCCAGAGACAATTTGTGGATTGGATGACACCTCCATAATTTTATTTTATTTTATTTTTTTTATTTTTATGGTCTGTGTTTTTTTGGACCACACCTGTGATTCTCAGGGGTTACTATTGGCAATGCACTCAAAAATCGCTCCTGGTTTGGGGGACCGTATGGAATGCTGGGGGATCGAACCATGGTCTGTCCTAAGTTAGTGCTTGCAAGGCAGACACCTTACTGCTAGCGCCACCACTCCAGCCTCAACACCCATAATTTTAATTCTGATTTCCCCATAGGAATATAACAAATTTGATGAGAAATTATCCTAGAAGCCACATAACCTCAGGAAAACAGCAACAAGAACAGGATGCTCAATTGGTGATATACAGCTTAGTGGATCTTCAGACAATAACATAAGACCACAGTGCAAGATACGGCAAAGTTCACATATTGACTTTTTTTTTGTTGTTTTTTTTTGTTTTTTGTTTTTTTTGGGCCACACCCATTTGACGCTCAGGGGTTACTCCTGGCCATGCGCTCAGAAATCGCCCCTGGCTTGGGGGACCATATGGGACGCCAGGGGATCGAACCGCGGTCTTGATCCTTGGCTAGCGCTTGCAAGGCAGACACCTTACCTCTAGCGCCACCTTCCCGGCCCCCACATATTGACTTTTAATGCTTTTTTATAATCCCATTACCACTTAATCATACCAAGCAATATATAATACAACCTTTTGTAAAATATAATTTTTATTTAAACATCATGGTTGCAAGGTTGTTCATAAAACAGTTGCTTTCTTTTTTCACTTCTGTAGTTGACTCAGAGTTACTTGATTTTCTGAGGCACAATTCTGAGTGGGATTCTTTTTTAATGCCTCTTTTCATTCATTATTTGTACATAGAAAAAGCCATCAATTTTTTTGTATATTAATTTTGTATCCTACCACTTTACTATACAAATCTATATTCAATGGTGAAAAACTAAAAGCCTTTTCTCTAAGATCTGGCAGAAGACAAAGTTGGCCCCTCTTGACATTCTATTCAGTATAGTACTGGAAGTACTTACTACAGCAATCAGGCAAGCAAAAGATATTAAGGGCATCCAGATAGAAAAGGAATAAGTCGGGGCCGGGCGGTGGCGCAAGAGGTAAGGTGCCTGCCATGCCTGCGCTAGCCTTGGACGGACCGCGGTTCGATCCCCCGGTGTCCCATATGGTCCCCCAAGCCAGGAGCGACTTCTGAGCACATAGCTAGGAGTAACCCCTGAGCGTTACCGGGTGTGGCCCAAAAACCAAAAAAAAAAAAAGAAAAGGAATAAGTCAAGCTCTCAGTGTTTACAGATAATATAATACTGTACTTAGAAAATTCTAAAAACTCTTACTAAAAAGCTTCATACCATGCAATAGCAACTAAGTTATTCATACCTGCCAAGAGGCAGGCTATGGTAAGGTTTGGAAACTAATGAGTTCTTGAAATTCAGGGTGGAGGCAATGTTATATTGATAAAGGGATAAGTTTTTGAATATTGAATGCCAAAAATAACTGTATTATGAACTACTCTATAAACCATATTGTCTAAAATAAATTTAATAATAAAAAAACAGGGGCCAGAGAGATGGCATGGAGGTAAGGCATTTGCCTTTCATGCAGAAGGACAGTGGTTCAAATCCCGGCATCCCATATGGTCTCCCCAGCCTGCCAGGAGTGATTTCTGAGTGTAGAGCCAGGAGTGGTCCCTGAGTGCTGCCGGGTGTGACCCAAAAACAAAAAAAAAAACAAAAACAAAACAAAGTTGTGGGATACACAATGGAATACTATGCAGCTCTCAAAAAGAACAAAATCAAGCAATTTGCAGTAACATGGATGAAACTAGAAGCTATCATGCTGAGTGAAGTCAAAGAGAAAATAATATACAATAATTTCTCTCACATGTGACACATACACAAAGCAAGATAGTAACAAAAGTTCAAAGGCAACATAATGGGAGAACTGATCCATGAGTGAGGGATGGTCTTAAGGTACTTGGGGATAGAGGGGTCTTGGGGTCCTTAGGAGAAAGAATGTGTACATTTGTAATGAATATAGTGTTGAAAAGATGTGCATGAGAAACCATTATAATAGCATTGTAAACCATAGACTATCAATAATTTTTTAATTTAACTATATTTAATTTACGCTTTTCAATTACAAGGAGAACTTGAATACTATGAAAATATGCAAAGAAGCTGGCATTGTAAATTTAAAAATATAATACAGACAGACCTGATGAGGCACTAGTTCATCATAGCCTTTAGTGCTTCCACTTGCACAGCATGCCATGGATACAATGGTTGAACTTGGAAGAGCATCATATGCTGATCTATGCTAGAAAACAGCCAAAAAACATGAATGTTAATTTTTTTAAGAATCTGCCACCTGGGCCCAGAGAGATAGCACAGCGGCGTTTGCCTTGCAAGCAGCCGATCCAGGACCAAAGGTGGTTGGTTCGAATCCCGGTGTCCCATATGGTCCCCCGTGCCTGCCAGGAGCTATTTCTGAGCAGACAGCCAGGAGTAACCCCTGAGCACTGCTGGGAGTGGCCCAAAATCAAACAAACGAAAAACAAACAAACAAACAAACAAAAAAGAATCTGCCACCTGATGGCATAATAAAGTAAAAGGATACTTATATAAATACATTCTATAAGTAATTTATTTTTTGTAGGTTTTTTTTTCTTGGGAGGGGGTCATACATTGCAGTGTTCAGAGGTTACTCCTGGCTCTGTACATAGAAATCGCTCTTGGTAGGCTGCAGGACCATATAGGAGGCCAAGGATCGAACCTGTGTCAGTTCCAGGGTAAGTCGCATGCAACACAAACACCCTACCTGCTGTGCTATCACTCTGGCCCCAAGTAATTTATGTTAAAACAAGAAATAAAATATTCAGAAAGCAATATACTACATAATCACTAAGAAAATCTATGATACTCAGAACTATTTTGAAGATATTATTATCACAAACTACTTGAAAATTAAATATCACAATAATAGTAAAAATAAATGTAGAAAGAGACTATATGCTTACCACAATAGGACACTCATTGTCATGGGTAATATCCATAAACAAGGCATGGGCAATTGCTGGCATTAGCGGCCTCAGAGAGGGCTGGACAAAGGAACCAACAGGTTCTCCTCCATACCGGTAAACCAGTCTGCCCTCTTCATGGCTATTATATGCACTCATTGCTTCTACAAAGTATTAGTGAATATTTTAACAATCTTAGTTATTCATATTAAAAATATCATACTTCTTATATAGAGTGACTTAAAAAAACACAATATTGGTATTCCCCTATAGTCCTCACTCCCCAAGCTTGCAATGTCTGCTCTGCTACGTTCCCTTTCCTTTAAATATCTTTTTTGCCACCCCCCCCCAAAAAAAAAAGTATCCATTGCTTATATAACAAATAAACCCATTTATTATGTGGTATAAATTTTTCTCTATAAATTTATCCAGGAAATGACTCATGTAGATAACAGTTAATGCCTGTTTATAGGTATATTATAGGTTATAGGTTTTATATATATATATAGATATATGTCATGGGAAAATATAAAAATATATATCATATATTCAAAAAGGATATATAAAACAATTTGTGTGTTTTCTTTTTTGGCAGGTGAGGCCATATCTAGAGTTGTTTGATGGCTACTTCTGACAACCAGAGTGCTTGGGAGATCATTTGGGACCAGAGATTGCAAAGCATGAACTCCAGCCTTTGGAGCGATTTATTTCCCTACCCAGATTTATATATTTGCAATAACAATTTGCAATTATTTGCAATAAGTCATCAATTCATCCCACGTTTAAACTTAAAATGAGATAAGTTTATTCATGGTGGAAATTTTTACTATAACAGACTGAGTGATATTAGAAAATCTGGTATATAATATTTAAAAGAATATTAACTCTTAAAATTACTATTTAGTAATATCTAAAACCATTAAATTCTTAATCCATTTAAAAGCTAAGATTTAGAAAGAAAATATATTTCAACAAGCTTACCTCTGATTAAGGAACTAATGCCCAGTCTGGTGACAAAGATATTATCCAACTCTTCACTTCCTGTGAATAATTCAGCTACGACATATAAATTGGGTTGCAATTTCCTTGCAGCATCCAACATGTACTGCAAAAAGTACAGTCACAAATGTCACAGAAAGAGAAAAGCAAGATTGGGGGACGTGGAGATGGGGGCAAGACTAGGCATAGATTTGACACAGGAAAATTTTACATGGCAAGACAAAATGGAAGCCCAAGAATTTACAAATAAATATAATTGTACATAGTTAAGAAAAATAAGGCAGACCCATACACATAGGGAACAAAATAATTTATAAAGAGAATAAAATAGTTTAAAAGAAAAATCATATTATTCTAAAAATTTTAAAAAATGAGAAAAAGAAAAATCACATTTACAAAGATGTAGGTACACAAGGGTGAAAAAGCAGGAAGAAAATTGTTAGTGCTATCTAGAAAAGCAAACCGTAAAACTGTAATTCTTCTAGGTTTTCCCACTGTTTTATGTATGGTCAGTTTTTAATACTTCTAATATCACTATTAAATAACAGACAAATGTTACTAATAAATTTTCTGCTAGTGAGTAACTTTGTACAATAATTAATGACTAAAACTCATCTTCTCTACAGAATCTTAATCTGATGTCAGAGGCTCAAAAATAATTTTTAACATTAAGTTTAGGAAAAGACTAATAAAATATCTAATAGTGGGGTCCTAAACTATTCTGTAACTTAAAATTAAGCAAAATAAGTTTTAATATTGCTTATTGTGCTAATTTATAGGTTCAATTGCTTAAAAGTTTATAAGTTCAATTTATAAATTCTATTGCTTACTGTGTAATTTTATAAGTATATAAACTTTTGTTTTTACTGAGCTTTTCAATGCCCTACTGCTGGGCTATTGCTCCGGTCCTTCAACCTGGTTGTTGTTTTTTTTTTTTTTAAGTTTTTTGGACTAAACCTGGTTATGCCTAAGGATTATTCCTGACTTAGTGCTCAGAAGTGACTATTGAGGGTGATAAGGGACTATATGTAGCACAAGGGAAAGAACCACAGTCAGACATCACAGTTGCATGCAAGTGCCTTATCTCCTGTACTTTTGATCTGGTTCCCAAAATCTTTTTTTGTTTGTTTGTTTGTTTCGTGTCACACCTAGCAGTGCTCAGTGCTTTTTAATAATTTTTGCGCACGTGTACACACACATTCTATATGCCTCAGCCAGTTTGGGAAACTAAAAGTATTTTCCCACTTTAACTCATTTTAATTATTCCAAATCAGATACATAATTACTTTAGAACTTAAACCATTATGTGTGTATGTATGTATATCCATCAATAAATAAATAAATAAAATATAAAAATGACAAAAACAAGAGCCACTGAGATAGTACAATGGGTAAGGGATTGGCCTTGCATGCAACCAACCCAGGTTTGATCTCTGGTACTTCCTGAATCTGCCATGAGCAACCCTACATAGCCAGAAGTAAGTCTTTAGTACAACCTGGTGTGGGCCAAAAATAAAACAAAGAACCAAAACCCCCAAAACACAAAAATGAAAGTAAAATTACTGTCAACTTATTAAGCCCTTTATAATTCACTATTCCATACAAACTACTTTACAACAGTCTATCAGACTCATGAAAATTATGAACATGTGTTGCTGTTGGGATGGCAACATGCTAAATACTACTATCAAGTCAATGCAGTGTCCAACTAGCAAATGAAAATTATTTATTATACTTTAAAGTGAATTATAAAAGGAAATCAAATTTCTTAATGTGCATAATTTGTTGTATCTGTACCTCGGCTACATGAAGTGGTGTTGAATGGCAGTTATCAAGACGTACTCCTTGGAAATAAGTTGCAGTTATTTCAGTGTATTTTTTCATATGTGCCCACAGGTATGGACAATCCTCTGGTTTACTCCCATAGCGTAACTTAACACTATCTCCCCAGCAAATAAGTTCTCTCCTTAGATAAACTTCTGAACCTGTTAAGAAACGAACTTACATTCAATAATTCAAGAAATAAAATAAAACAATTACTTCAATCAAACACTTGTTTTAAAATCACAATTGAATTTATACCACAATTTATATTGGCTAAAATTGTGTCTAATATGGTTAGGAGAAACTCTAAATATAAAAAATTTTTTGTTAAAATTTTGCTATATAGTTTCCTTTAAAAGACTTAATGTGCTTAATGTCAAAATTCAAGTTACTATTCTTTTTTTTTGGTTTTTGGTGGTGCTCAGGGGTTACTCCTGGCTGTCTGCTCAGAAATAGCTCCTGGCAGGCACGGGGGACCATATGGGACACTGGGATTCGAACCAATCACCTTTGGTCCTAGATCAGCTGCTTGCAAGGCAAACATTGCTGTGCTATCTCTCCGGGCCCTCAAGTTACTATTTTTAAAGTAATAGTAATTTAAAACAACATGAGAAATAATAGGATATGCCCTTGAAAGCTATGGCATAGCAGAAAGGCTTTTTATATTTAGGGTACTGAGAAAGAAGAGAGCAAAGCTACTTAAATCCAAGATGCATTTTCATAAAAGCTGAAGTTTTTGGATAAATTTAATGGCAATAAAATAAATGTCTAGTATTTTCGTGTTGAAAAATTAATATATTTATAGGTTTATAAAAAATTCTCCCTGGCCATAAAAAGTAAAAAAAAATTGATGCTAGGAGTAAGTAAAGGGATACATAAAAATAATTAGTTTCTACTTTAATTGCCATTCAAATATCTTAATATCCCCTCTGGCCAAGTAATAAAAATATGTCTTGTACAATATAACACAATATAATTGTTATAGCAGAAATTTTCAACCTTTTTTTTTTTTTTTTAAGTTTTTTGGGCTACACCTGGTGTGCCAAAGAATTATTCCTGACAGTGCTCAGGAGTGACTCTTGAGGGTGCTAGAGACTATATGCAGCACAGGGGAAAGAACCATAGTCAGCCATCACAGTTGCATGCAATGCAAGTGCCTTATCTCTTGTACTATTGATCTAGTTCCCAAAATCCTTTTTGGCTTTGTTTGTTATATGTCACACCTGGCAGTGCTCAGGGCTCACTTCTGGTTCTGCTCTCAGGGATCATTCCTGGTGGATTCCTGAGGCCACATATATAGTGCCAAGCAAGGATCAAACTTGGGTTGGCCACAGACAAGACATGTGCCTTACCTGCTGTACTACTAATTGCTTTGGTCCCATCAAAATAGTTTTTTGAAGGTGCAGCAGAGTAAAAATTTTAAAATATATAATCTTATGTACAACTACAATATAAAAGTTATTCTGTTTCGGGGCTGGAGTCATAGCACAGTGGGTAGGACATTTGCCATGCATGCAGCCTATCCAGGTTTGATCCCTGGTATCCCATGTTTCCCCAAGCTTGCCAGGAGTGATTTTTTTTGTTTTTGTTTTTGTTTTTGGGTCACACTCAGTGGCGCTCAGAAATCCCTCCTGGGGATGCCAGGAATCGAAAGGGGGTCTATCTTGTATTGATTGTGTGCAAGGCAAACGCCATGCCGCTGTATTTGCCCCACCATGAGTGATTTCTAAGGACAGAAACAGGAATAGCCCTGGAGTGCTTCAGGGTATGGTTCTCTACCAAAAAAAAAAAAAAAAAAAAAAAAAAAAAAAAACAGACAAAAATAGTTATTCTGTTTGACAAAGGTCAATGAGGGAATGCAGTTAAGTTAGAGAAAAGATTACTATAACAATAAACATAAGAAGTGATCACTCGGGACAAGAACTAGAGGTAAATTGCTATGCATGATACCCTTTTGGTAACAGTATAGTAAACCACAGTGCCTAAAAAGAAAGGTAAAAAAAAAAAACCTAAAATGTCTCACATAGAGGCATGTTGGGAGGAGAGAAGAAAACTGGGGACAGTGGTAGAGGGAAGTGGACAGTGGTGAAGGGATGTGCTCAATATTGTATACTTGAAACTCAATTATCAAAAACTGTCTAACTTTGTATTTCACAGTGATTTACTAAATTAAATTTTTTAAATTTATTTTTTTGAGGATATAAAGGAAATGAGAAAAGAGAAAATAGACACGATATTTTCAACCTCTTCTCTCCAAACTACACTATCTCTCTCTCACATGCTTTTGTATTTGCCATATGCTTTTCTTTTCTTATTAATAAATAAATTAATAAAAATGACATACCTGGTTCAGCAAAGTTTCGAAGAGGATCATCTCCCATTACCCACCCATTATGTGCCATCAGAAAACAGGCTTTATTTGGAAGATGCATCAAAGATTCTTCTGAGGAAAGGGTCATCTCTTCAAATGGGAAAGTAAAATATCTACAGAGACACAAGTATCATATCCATTTAAACTTCTTGAAAGAGAATTTGAGTTATTTCTATTAAAATTAATATTAAACTTCCATTAACCATAGAATAAATAAAAAGTTTTATGTCATTTAATAAATGTTAATACAGGTAAAAAAATTATCAGTAGATTTCCCAGTAAATTTAGTAGAATTTGCAGAGTTGAAAATTAGTTGTTTACTATGTTCAGTTAACATTAATAGACTATTCAGTTAACATTTTAAATAGCACTTTAAAAATCTGATATTATTACTAATTACTAAGATGTTACTTCCTAAAGTAATTACTAATTACATCTTAGTAATCATTACTAAATAATAACTATACTTTTACTATGTTCCAGTTATCTAATATAACTATTATAAGTAAGGTGATAAACACTCAGTGTAATTAATGTTGAATCTTTAGTAAGAATAGAATCGTTCAGAAACAATGTACATAATGTTAGGGTAACAGTTTACTGAAACATCTGCCTAACAAAATGAGTTAATATTGAGCTTTATTGTCAACCCAAAAGTTCCATTTCAATTTAATAAACTAGCAGAAACCACTTTTTTTGACCACATGTTGCTGTGCTCAGGGCTTTGTGCTCAAGAATCTCCACTGGTGGGTTTGGGGGACAATATGGTGCACTGAGAATTGAATCCTGGCCAGCTGCATGCAAAATAAAAGCCCTACCTGTACTACTCTTCAGTCTAGAAGTCACATATTAAGGGAAACATTTGGTTTAATTTGGAAAGCCAGATATAGTGTTCAGTTTTAAACCTTCAATGAAAAGAAAACAAAATGGAATACCTGGTAACTAATGGATCTTTTCTTGTGATAGGCCCTAGTTTAGGACCATGGCCAGCTAGGCGTTCATAAAACACATTTCCCAAAAGACAATTTACTGCCTAGAAAACATGAAGTGTTACATCATCATCATCATCAACAACAAGAACAATAAATACTGAATCAAAAGAAAACAGAAATTCAAAATTAGATAAAACCTGTTCCTGATGATAGTTCATGACTTGGTACTTCTCAGAATTTAACTCCTCGATTTTCTTACGGAACCAATTACAGCATTCTTCAATGGCAGCTGATGAATTGCTATAGCAGATAGAACAACACAGTTTTCAGTAGATTTTACAAATTCTACATCTAGGAACTTTATAACCAGGATCAGAGAAATTATTTTTATCTGTTTTTGGAGCAATACCCCATGGTGCCCAGGGCTTACTTCTTATTTATACTCAGGGGTTATTCCTCCTGGCATTGCTTTGGGGATATAATATGGTACCAGGAATGAAAGCCAAGTTGGCTGCAGTGCAAGACAAGCATCCTACCTACTGTACTCTCTCTCCATCTCCCTTTAAATTCAGTTATATTCTCCTTATTAATCATGACTAAAAAACATTCAAATTGTAAAAAATTTAAGTACCTGTCTAAGAACTTGAACTAGAATGTAGAAAAGAGAGAAAATGTCAGATGTTTGGTAAGTCACTTCATTTTATATTCACACTTTGAATAATAGTATCTAAATTATATCAGACATAAGGTTTGAAAGTAATATTTATTTTATATGAAATATATGTAACATACTCATGTGGTATGAAAGTAGCCAGAGCAACGTTCATATCTACAGTACAGCCAAGCCGTCTATATTCGGGATCCTGAATAATCTTAAGGTGTTGCTCTGGATCAGTTTTGCATGCCATTTTCCTATTTCCTGAAAGAAACAGAAGATATTTCAAGTGTAAACATCATAGAAAAGAAAGAAAGAATAACTATTACTATTCCTCAGTTATTTGTTGATATTTTTATATAAAATAAGACAAGTGTTAGTTCACAAACATCTTTCTCAATTCTTTCTCCATCCTCCATTGTGTACACACACACACACACACACACACGTACACACACACACACATACACATTGTAAAGAGGAAAAGGAAAAGTGAGAGACAGAATAGCCAACCAAAAGGAGTTAAAAGAACACCAGGTTTTAAAAGTACATGAATTCCTACTAGCTCAATTATAGTCTCACTTTTCAATATTGGGAGTGTATAGTCTAGTTTAAGTGATGATTTAAACTGTTATAAACTATGTCAAAAAAATAAGTGAATTCAATACCAAGGCCCAAGGTCGTACTTTATGGACTTTGTGGTGCTGGGAGTTACCAGAGCCATCTGAGTTTTGTTTGGATAACTGCAGGACTACTCCAGGAGATGCCTGGGGGTCCATGTGGTTTGGAGAGAGGAAACTATACTTTATTTTTGCATTTTACCTTTCCCTCCTTTTATTGTTAGCATACTTTACAGCATATGTAAAATATAGCTATAAAAATAAAACATCAGAATAAAGGGAGGACAGAGGCCCTTTAGTAAAATGAGACATGAGGAAAAATTAGTATTAATTATTCATTGGATTTTTGAAGGAAAAATCAGGCCTGGTGGAGCTCAGAGCTCTGAGGGTTCACTCCTGGCAGGACTCCTGAGGGCCATATGAAATGTCATGACTTGAAATCAAGTTGCCCAGGTGCAAGGCAAGGACCTTACCCTTTGTATTACCTCTCTGGCCCCAAGTATTCATATATTAAGAGTAAGGTATGAATGTGACCCAAGAACCAATATGATCCTTTTTTGAAGGTGGTACTTCTGGAGTTTATTCTAGGTCTAGATTCAAGATAATTCTTTATTTTAAGAGCCACTAAAGATGTTCTCTGACTGGAGGTTACACTCTTTTTTTTTTTTTTTTTGGGTTTTGGGAAACACCTGGCGGTGCTCAGGGGTTACTCCTAGCTGTCTGCTCAGAAATAGCTCCTGGCAGGCACGGGGGACCATATGGGACACCGGGATTCGAACCAACCACCTTTGTTCTGGATCGGCTGCTTGCAAGGCAAACGCCGTTGTGCTATCTCTTCGGGCCCTACACTCTTTATATATGCTCTCTTCAATTTGCCTTATTATTACAAATCTCACTTTCTTTTTTTTTGAGGGGGGGGTGGGAAATCATACCTGGTGGCGCTCAGTGGTCCGTCCTGTATTGGCTGCATGCAAGGCAAATGCCTTACTGTGCTATCGCTCCAGCCCCCAAATCTCACTTTCAAAGCCTGTTGTCTGTTGATATAATTCCCATATAATTTTCATTTATGTATTTAAGAAGCATATATTGAACTCTATTATGTCCTAAGCATTGTGTTTAGGAACAATTGGTAAGAAAAGGTCTCAAGATCCCAATTATGCTAGGTTTGTAACACACACCCTTTAGCTATGTCTGCTTTGACTGCTAACTCTCAAAGAACTTTCTCAAACTTCTCAAAGAAGCAATAATATCAATATATATATATATATACAGACACAAATATATAACATCTAACAATTGTTAACCAACAATTTATAACTATCACTTAAGAGTAATAATAACTTTTAAATTGATAGAAACATTCTGGGATATATATATATATATACATCGACTTACCTTGTGTAAGAAGTCCTCTAAATTGTTCAACTGTTTTGTAAATGTCAACTTGGAAAAATTCCCAGAGCTGAAGTTTTGGATAAATATCCTCCCAAATTATTGTTCGGATGCACTGAAAAATTTCAATCATTAAACATGAATATATAATATATAAAACATTTTTACTAAATATTATATACACTGGAGACTTCTTTTTTTTTTTTTTTTTTGGTTTTTGGGTCACACCCGGCGGTGCTCAGGGGTTACTCCTGGCTATCTGTTCAGAAATAGCTCCTGGCAGGCACGGGGGACCATATGGGACACCAGGACTCGAACCAACCACCTTTGGTTCTGGATCGGCTGCTTGCAAGGCAAACGCTGCCGTGCTATCTCTCAGGGGCCCATACACTGGAGACTTCTTAGAAAAAAGGTAGGTAGATTTCCCTTTCTCTCTGGAAGCCCAGAGCCACACCCAAGTCCCTTAACATAGAAGCAGCCCAGCTCCACAACTGAGTCTCATTTCTCTGCCAGGCCACCAAATTATTCCAACTACATAGCTCCTTGACACCTCCAAATTACATAGTATGTTGGCCCAGCAGGACCACAGAAAATTTGATGGAAAAATTATGTAGAAGACCATCAAGTAAAATGAACCTAAACAAAAACACTGGATTCAACTAGTGCTAACAGCACAATACTTAAGTATCACATCATGAGATATCATCATAATCACAAACCGACTGTTATGTTTTTTATATTGGGGGTCACACCTGGTGGTGCTCAGGGGTTACTCCTGGCTCTAAGCTCAGAAGTCGCTCCTGGCAGTCTTGGGGGACCATTTGTGATGCTGGGATTCGAACCCGGGGTCTGTCTTGTGTTGACCACATGCAAGGCAAATGCCTTACCACTATGCTATTGCTCTGACACAAAAACTGATGATTACTGATCTACATTTTGAGGATTGATCTAAATCTTCAGGTGCAAACAAATTTACTTCATAATTTTAGACCCTTCAAGAGAGCAGACTGGGGTGGTGGGTGGGAAATGGGGGACAATGATGGAAGGAAGGTCATTCTGGTAAGTGGGATTGGTGTTGGAACATTTAATGCCTAAAACAATTTTATTATAAACAACTTGGTAGAACATGGTGTTATAAAATTTAAAAATATGATTTACAAATAAAAATTCTAAATAATTGTCTTCTACACATTTACTAAAATATTGTTATTGTTTTATGTACTCTCTATACATACTGACATTCATTTGATGATCATTTTCAATCAAAGCAGGGACTCCTTTTTCCTTGTATTTCCCATCTGCAATATCACAGGATAAATGCCAAAATGCTCTGTCTAAGACCCAGGCAGGTTTTAGATGTGGAGAATTCACAAGGTTGTATGCACATTCTGGATGTTCCTGGATCCATTTACTATTAGTAGCTTAAAAAAAATAACCATAAAAAAGATCTTGTAAATAAACTGAAGTTAACACCTCTGTTACGTTTAAAGATGAACTAAGATATATCCACTCTCAGCTTTTCCCTTGGGCAGAAGACGATGTTACTCATTACCCTATAATCAGTGGCCAGGACAGTAGCCTTTGGTTCTTCTAGATTGCCTTTACAGATATGGAAACTCTATCCCCCATGAGATTGAAAGCAAAGGCCTTTGGGGTTAAGTATATTTGAACTGTCGTGCCCACTGTAGACATTTCCCTTGCAGTTTGGGGAGTAGGTAGAGGGAGTGAGCTCCAGACTTCTCTTCTCAGTTATTTTCTTTAACCCAGAACAGATCTTACAATCCAGTATCAGAGGAATGAGAAATATTGAGAGCTTGTTCCCTTCAGCTGTTAAATCTAACCTGGAGAGGCCATTATTCTGGTCTTGGCTGCACCCACAAGCAATGAAATAAGCTGGGGCAGGGTGGAAGGCGAAGCAGGTTATGATTTATTTATTTTGTTTTTGTTTTGTTTTTGTTTTTGGGCTACACCCGGCGTTGCTCAGGGGTTACTCCTGGCCGTCTGCTCAGAATTAGCTCCTGGCAGGCACGGGGGACCATATGGGACACCGGGATTCAAACCAACCACTTTTGGTCCTGAATCGGCTGCTTGCAAGGCAAATGCCGCTGTGCTATCTCTCCGGGCCCGCAGATTATGGTTTAAATGTCATAGATTATAACTGGTTTTATTGAGAACTAGAAGATTTCCTCTTTTACTCCCTTCTTTTTCCTTTGCTGTTGTTCTAGTGATAATTGGGGGCTGTCACGCATAGTTTGTGGAATTTGATGTGTATTGCATGTCTGGTTTTGGTGCTCACCAGTACTGCACTCATTTAGCTCTGGTACTTGCACACAGATTAGTGCTCTCTATGGATTACACAGCTGGCTTTGGTACTCACACACCTCTTAGATATGGTGCATACTTAGGTTATGGTGTTTTCCCCACACTTGGCTATGTGCTGGAGTGCCAAGACTCTATTGTGGTGTTGGAGATCCCAGATGGTACAGAGGGTCATGCTCCACATATGTGGATGACATTAGGAACTGGATGCGTAGCCTTATGTCTGCAAAACAATGAGTCATCTCCTAGGTCCTAGTAAATTTTCTTTCCTTTTCTTTCCTTTTCTTTCCTTTTCTTTTCTTTTCTTTTCTTTTCTTTTCTTTTCTTTTCTTTTCTTTTCTTTTCTTTCCTTTTCTTTTCTTTTCTCTCTCTCTCTCTCTCTCTCCTTCCTTCCTTCCTTCCTTCCTTCCTTTCTTTTTTTGTTTTGGGGGCCACACCCAGTGACTATCAGGGGTTATTCCTGGCTATGTGCTCAAAACTCGTTCCAGGCTTGGGTGACCATATGGGATGCTGGGGATGGAACTGCAGTTCGTCCTGGGTTAGCCACTGCAAAGCAAACGCCCTACTGCTGACCCACCACTCCAGCCCCTCTCGTAGATTTTCTTAAATAAATGCTTTTCCATAAGATGAAAACACTTAGGAAAATGTCAGAGATTATTTTTTTAAATGGCTGTTTAAAAAAAGAATGTTCACCAATTATGGATGTTCTGCTGAACAGGCCTCTGAACTCCTCTGCCATTCTGGAAGTTGACTCCCCTTTGATAAATTTTCTGCCTTGGGACCACACCTGACATTTCTCAAGGGGTCTTTGCTTACACCCAGGAGTGATCAGGGGACCAGACAAAGATGGGGGCTGAATGCAAAGTATGTCTCCAATCTACTGAATTATCTCTCTATCCCATTTACTTAGACAATTTTTAAAATAAACAATACCTGAAACACAGAGAGAAGGCCATAATCTGTTATGCTCTACAAGTAAGGTTCAGGCAGACTGCTTCTTTTATATTGCACAAAAATATTAAGTGATTCAGAATAAAAAAGTCTGAGGCATAATCTTCTATCCCCTCTCCTTTCCTACTTTAGTAACAAAACTAAAGATTCAGTTGTTTGATCTGCTGGAGTATATCCATGAGGTTTGTGCCCAAATCAGATTTGGCAAATAGCTGAGAAAGCAAGGACTATGTTACAACCATCCTTTACTGGTGGGTGTGACAAAAGGCAATCTTTTATGATGTACCTCAAGCAGAAGTAACAATATATGCTTTCTAGATCATGCATTTAAAAGACATTAACACCAGTAATACTGGGAACGGGAGCAGCCACATTTGGTAAAAAGATAAATACTGGCTTTTTATTCGAAGCCAGTGTTCTCTCTTGAATATTTCTCTCTCTCTCTCTCTCTCTCTCTCTCTCTCTCTCTCTCTCTCTCTCTCTTTAGGCTTTTTCCACTCTGAAAAAGACCATGTTCTTGCTTGAATACATGTTCTTCTCTTTCTTTCCTCTTACACTTTTCTAAGTAAATTTCTTTCAATAAGAACTATTTTGGAGGGCCTGGAGAGATAGCACAGAGGCGTTTGCCTTGCAAGCAGCCGATCCAGGACGAAAGGTTCAAAACCTGGTGTCCCATATGGTCCCCCCGTGCCTGCCAGGATCTATTTCTGAGCAGACAGCCAGGAGTAACCCCTGAGCAATGCCGGGTGTGGCCCAAAAACCAAAAAAAAAAAAAAAAAAACTATTTTGGTTCACTAAAAATGTTAAATATTAAGAAGTTTTCACTGTAGATTTTGATGTTGTGTTTTAGGTATATATAAAAAAATCAAATTTCAGAAATAATCATCATCTAAATTTTATTGATGGTATTGTTACTATTACAATATGTATCCAAGTATCATATCTGGGGCCAGCAAGGTGGCGCTAGAGGTAAGGTGCCTGCCTTGCAAGCACTAGCCAAGGAAGGACCGCGGTTCGATTCCCCGGCGTCCCATACGGTCCCCCCAAGCCAGGGGCAATTTCTGAGCACTTAGCCAGGAGTAACCCCTTAGCATCAAACGGGTGTGGTCCAAAAATAAACAAACAAACAAAAAACAAAAAACAAAAAGCCAAGTATCATATCTATAAGCATTTATATTTATTCATAGTTCGAATGGTGGCTGAAGCTGATAGTGCAGCAGGTAGGGCCCTTGCTTTGCACATGGTCAATCTGTGTTCAATTCCCAGAACTCTGTATGGTCCCTGAGCCCACCAGGTATAATTCCTAAGTGCAGAGCCAGGAGTAATCCCTAAGCACTGCCAGGGGTAGCCCAAGACAAAAACACAATCAGTTCCTATGGTTACTACTCTAAAGAAAACTACTTAATGACATACTAAATAATTTTTGCGTGTGTTACATATCTCGTACCACCTAAAATTCCTATTGTTTACATATATGAATCATATACAAAGTGTTTTTTATGGCCAGGTGAGACAGCTCAAAGGGCTGTAGTGAATGATTTATATGCAGGAGGCCTAGGTTTTAATTATATCATCACATGGTACTCAAGAACCACTGTGACTGACCCTGAACCATGAATATCCCCTGAGCATCTCAGGGTGTGGATCCCCCAAAACAAACAGAAAATGCAAAGAAGGCTTTTTCAGACTTTTCTAGATTGCATAGATATGGAAGATAGTATTTCCCAGATACAATGAGTTAAATTAAAAGCTAATTCATTCTAGAAAATTCTCTCAGTCCTGCTGCTCTGACTGGGGAGGGGAGCAATAGTAATCCTCCTGATTAATATCAATTAGTAAATTCGGATTTGTAATTGCCAATCCCAAAAGGGTCGTTTAATAAACCTTTTCAACATGTAAAAAAATTAAATTTCCTTCTTAAATTCCAAGAATTTACCAATAATTTCCCCTTCTAAATAAGTTTATAATAATCATATTAATAATAAATTTAAAGTGATTATATTAAATTAATTTAGCTTAAATTTAATTAAATTTAAATAGTTTTAAATTGTTTTTTCATAAATATTGTCCACCTGACAATATTTATGGTGGTGAGAGGAGATTTAAGCCATATCTAATGGTACTCAAAGATCACTCCCAGCAGTTTTTAGGGAACCATGTAGTGCCAGAGTTCCAACCTAAACCTCCTAAATGCAAAACATTTATTTAACTCTTTGAGCATCTGTCTAGCCACACTATGTGTTATTATATACCACAACTCCATACTATGGCTACATAGGATTTGTAAGCTGAACTACTGATGTGATCATTCTACTCCTTTAATGATCACTTTCTAGTGTTTATACACGGAAAGTACTTGCATATGGATTTTATCTTCAAATATTAGCGTTTTCTTTGAAAGAGGACTATTTTACTACATAATTTTTAAATTGAGCGAGTACTTGTATTTTTAAAATATATGTTAAACAAGACAGTAAGTGAAATAATTAGAAAGTCATATACTCATTAAAAAAAGAAAGTCATCTACTCAATAAAACTATTTTTATAAATAATTTATGAAACTCATACCAGTATGATTATAGACAACATCAGTAATACAAAGAATATTCCATTCCTTTTTAAGTTTTTCCACCAGTCGTCCAACATCATTCCAGGAAAACTTTTGATTAGGTCTTGAAAAGTCGGGGTTCAATTCTAATTGATTAGCAAGGGAGTAGCATGACCGAGATATACCAAGAGTCTGCAACGGGGTAAAGTGAATCATGTTGTAACCTGTAACAAGAAAATGAAAACTTCTGAGTGACCAAACCACATAACAATGAGTAAAATATAAAATTTTAACACTTAATTCTAAGTCACAAGACAATTACGCTAAACAGAAAGGAGTCAAATACTTTGATTCGAATCTGGCTGTACCACAAATGACATTAAACAATTTAAATTGTTCAGGTCCTCATATTTAAGGCAAGGATAATAAGATAATATTGTTAAAAAAATAACGGTCTAATGACTAAGGGGTCAATTTATATTTGTTGAGTGGCATATTTGTCTTTAATGTTCCATAATTTATCTATTCTGATATATCTGTGTCAATGAACTTGTTTCACACCAGATTTAACCTAAAGGTAAAATTAATATTACTCTTTTTTATTTTATTTATTTATTTATTTATTTATTTATTTATTTATTTATTTATTTATTTTGGTTTTTGGGTCATACCCAGTGATGCTCAGGGGTTACTCCTGGCTATGTGCTCAGAAATCACTCCTGGTTTGGGGTCCATATGAGATGCTAGGGATTGAACTGAGGTCCATCCTGGGTCAGCTGCGTGCAAGGCAAATGTCCTACTGCTGTGCTATCACTCCAGTCCCAATATTACTCTTTTTTAAAAGGTAAACTACAACTTAATTTTTATTTTTTCTTGGTATATAATGAAATACATGCATTCAACATGGAGAATTGTTAATACTACATGTATTGTTTTCATTTTTATGCAACACTGAATAGTTTACTACCAATTTTTATGAATCAAAGTAAAACTATCAGAGGAACATCTTGGAAAAAATAAATTTATCACAGTGTTAAGTTGAATCTTACAATTTGCCAGTTTGTCAAGTATAAAAAATTTTATATGATGGTAAGTTAAACTTATAAAGTAAGAAACAGAATTCAAAGAATAAAAGCCTTTAAAATCTGTATAACAAAGGGTAGGGAACTATATTATTTTTAAGAAAATAAAAAAGGAAAAGCAAGCAAGCTGACATCACCTGATTCCTTGGCAACCCTAAGTCGGCTTTCCCATTCATCCAAGGGTCCCAGGCACTTTGCCAAATATGTTTGGAGAGTAACACAGTCCAAGGGTAACACATGATTGTCATTACCAACACGTAAAATAGGATCCACAACTATGTAACCCCCGCCACTTTTCTCATTTCTAAGGGGAAAAGTAAAACAAAACACTTCCAATTAATGACAGCAAACAAAATAAAACAAAAACAATAAACAAACAAAAAACTCAACTATCAGTCTGACTTTAATTTGAAATTGAATTACCTCATCTTAAAATGTATTTTTTCAAAAGCACATAAGATTATTTTAAAAGTTGCAATAAAGTATAAAGAAAGGCCCTGTGTTACCCATTTCTAGTTTTTATACATAACTGCATAATACAATACACAAAATGTATGTAACAATATTATTAGCTTAATGAAAAATCAGTACTACAAGCAGTCAGTAATAATAAAGGATAGAAACTGGAATAATAATAACTTAATTACTTAAAAAAAGAAAAAATACTGTCTCATATTTGATTTATAAACAACCTCTAAAAATCAATTATATTCTTTTTGCATCTCAAGAAACTAACAAAAAAATCCACTGCTGTAGTTTGTATAATAAATTTTCGTAAGTGAGATAACTTAAGTTATAAAATAAATAAACCTTTTCTTCTTACTTACCCTTGAAGAAAATAATACTGAAATGATCCGGCTTGCTCAAGATCAAGTTTGCAATACTTATCAGAGTCATCTTCTCTTCCTGTTGGATTTTCCCATTCTAGGCAACGGAATTTTTCTCGATTAAAAGGTTCTCCAGGAAATGGGTAATTTGTATATACAGTAACTGACTTCCCTTGTAATGTTGGGCCTAGTCGGAACTGTAGTTCAAAACCTAAAAAAAAATAAATTTTGAAACAAAACTCATTTCAAGATTTATTTGACCACATTAGGAATTCAAGGATAGCTCAATGGCAGAGTACCTGCCTGGCAGACAACTGAGGCCTTGATACCAGAAACTATCACAAGCTTGCCTGCCAAATGAGATCTTCGATTCACTGCTATCATGTGTCTCCTGTGCTACAAAATCAGTGTGTGATCTCTAGTTGACTGCAATCAACTGTGTGGTTCCCCACAACCAAGAATTTAACCAACCCACTCCTACCATTATGATAGTGGGAAATCAAAGGGTGGGGAAATACTATGCCCAAATAAATGATTCTAGATATAGTAGATGTTTTATTTAAAGTCTTAGAAAACTTATTTTTCAACTATATTTAAAATAAATTTAAAAGTATTGTGTTGGTGAGCTACTTTGTATTCAAATTCAGCTGATTTTTTATATTTGAGCAAGTATAGTAAACATGTCTACTTCGGGCCCGGAGAGATAGCACAGCGGCGTTTGCCTTGCAAACGGCAATCCAGGACCAAAGGTGGTTGGTTTGAATCCCGGTGTCCCATATGATCCCCCGTGCCTGCCAGGAGCTATTTCTGAGCAGACAGCCAGGAGTAATCCCTGAGCAATGCCGGGTGTGACCCAAAAACCAAAAAAAAACAAAAACAAAAAAAAAACAAAAACAAAAAACAAAAACAACAACAACAACAAAAAAACATGTCTACTTCATCTAGTCCCATTCCCTTATCCTGGAAATATGTTTCAAGTGGCTGCACTGGGAAGAAAGCACATTTGTGATGATCCCCTCAAGTTGTCAGTCTTCCTCCTATATCACATACTCAGAGATGCCTCTCTAACCAAAGACCTTAGAAAATGAGTTTCTCGGGCCTGGAGAGATAGCACAGCGGCTTTTGCCTTGCAAGCAGCCGATCCAGGACCAAAGGTGGTTGGTTCGAATCCCGGTGTCCCATATGGTCCCCCTTGCCTGCCAGGAGCAATTTCTGAGCAGACAGCCCTGAGCATCGCCGGGTGTGGCCCAAAAACCAAAAAAAAAAAAAAAAAAAAAAAGAAAAGAAAATGAGTTTCTCATTTAACATGTAAAGCTTAGAGGTATTATGGGAGGATTATCTCACTAGAAAAAGTCTTCCTGAGAAAAATCAACCTCTGAAGAAAAGTTCAGATTTCTCAGCCAAATTCTGGAGTTCTTTAAGCCGCTGAAATCTATCACCATTCATTTTTAAAATGAATGGTGCTCAAATCCAGTGGTGGAGTAACAAAATTAACAAATAACACAGTGGGGCCAAGAGAAGAGAACAGAGCTGGTGAGGAGGACTTCTTTTCTAATTTCTGGTGGAAACAAAAATTTATGATACTTAAATGCAAACAAGGAATTGTTGAACATGGTATTGGGATGAAACAATATACAATCAACTCTTGTCAGTCACCACAAATTTGCTCAGCTATCTAAACACCTACACTTCATGGTGCAGTTATTTTAGCCTTTACTGAAATTCAAAGCTAGAAAATTTTGACCCGTTATGCTTTCTATTGAAATATATCTGAGATATCTGTCCAGTGTTACAATTATGATGGAATGGGTTGATGAATAGGGGTAATTAACACATTAATCGACATTTTTTTTTTTTTTGGTTTTTGGGTCATACCCGGCAGTGCTCAGGGGTTACTCCTGGCTCCATGCTCAGAAATCGCTCCTGACAGTCATGGGGGACCATATGGGATGTCATGATTTGAACCAATGATCTTCTGCATGAAAGTCAAACTCTCCGGCCCCTTAATCAACATATTTAATGTCTGGCCCCAGACATAAATTTTTAAAGGAAGTTATTAAAATGTTGAAGGGTCTGAGAAAAGAGAGGGAGTTAATCACATGAATATCCCTGGCTATCTAGGGCCAGTGTTGACCAAACAAAGGAAATAGATAGGACTAAGAACATAGTTGGAAGCATGTTTGATGGAGCCAGGAATAAGATAAAGGTCAATATTTCTGGAATGGAATAAACTGGAGGAAAAATAGAAGTTATAGGGGGAATAAGATCATGCAGAGCCTATAACTATTGTAAATACTCTTCTAACTGAAAAAAGGAGTCGGTAAACAGTTTTGAGGAGAAATGGGGCATGAATTTATAATTTTAAAATAATAATAATAAAAATAATAATACTGTCTGGGGATCTAAATTAAATGGTAGGGTACATGCCTTATATATGTGAGACCTTGGGTTCAATACCTGACACATCATGTCCTCTCCAAGCATAGGCTGTAACCCTTGTGGTCCCTGAACATAAGCAGAAAGGCCTCCATCCTTTCCTACTCCCATCTACTCCAAAATACATCACTCTGAGTATGTCTGCTTCTGGCTACAATGAAGTAACTGGTACTGAGCTTGCTCTATGCTTAAAATTAAAAGAAGAAAAAAATGATTAGAAGCAACTGTTTTTAAGAGAGAAAAAGTAAGGATGGTGAGATGGGCAAAAAGAAGGGTGATTCTATGAATATAGACTGGAGAACCTTCCTGGGCAGTTCCATAGGGAACAGGAAGTTATTTCATTGAACAATGAAAATTCATGCAAAAATGACAGATGCTGGACTGGCCAAAAAAGGGAACATATGTTATCATGTTTGTTTTTCATATGTTCAAAAAGCTGTAAAAGTATAAATACTTTGGGGCCGGCGTGATGGCTCTAGAGGTAAGGTGTCTGCCTTGCCAGCGCTAGCCTAGGACGGACTGCAGTTCAATCCCCCGGTGTCCCATATGGTCCCCCAAGCCAGGAGCGACTTCTGAGCGCATAGCCAGGAGTAACCCCTGAGCGTCACCGGGTGTGACCCAAAAACCAAAAAAAAAAAAAAAAAAAAAAGTATAAATACTTTAAATAAAAATTCAAAGAAAAACTTGTAGAAAACTACATTTCTCAGATGAAATATATACAAAATGTGGGTGGTGAGACAAGTTGAGGAAAAAAATAATCAGTGAATCTGACGACAAAGGAATATAAAAATGCAAATTGAGGGCCCGGAGAGATAGCACAGCGGCGTTTGCCTTGCAAGCAGCCGATCCAGGACCAAAGGTGGTTGGTTCGAATCCCGGTGTCCCATATGGTCCCCCGTGCCTGCCAGGAGCTATTTCTGAGCAGACAGCCAGGAGTAACCCCTGAGCATCGCCGGGTGTGGCCCAAAAACCAAAAAAAAAAAAAAAAAATGCAAATTGAAACTGAAAGAAGGAAAATTGAAAGTGACCTTAGAAACAATTTAAGTGACCTAAAAAGTAGGTCATTAGAGTTCCAAAAGAGTTTCTGAGAAAGGAGGGCAAATCATTTGGAGAAAAAAAGAGGTTTTTTTAAAAAGTCCAAATTTAATGAAGTAAATAAGATTCTGTTCAAGGAAGTTCAACAAATCCCCCAAACATTAATAAAACTACCAGGAATATAAAATTCAAGTTGTTCAAAGTCCAGTGACAGAAAAAATATCTTTCAAGTAGCCAGAGGGAAAGAAAGAAAAAGTTTATACAGAGGAAACTAAGGTAAAGATTCTTGTTTTTCCACTATTAGATGCTACAAATAAGCAAGTAGGAAGGGAAGCCAAGATGAACTGGGCTGGATGGTGATCAATAAAAGAAGTCAGTACGACCTGTTCTCTAATTTTATATGAAGAAGATCAGTCTTGGCTCATTCTCTTCCCCGGAGGTTGGCCGCAGATTGATGTGAGTTATGTACTCTCCCTTTTTCCCTTCCGGAAAAGAAGAAGCTCATGTTCTCTCTTGAACATTTATCTTTTATTCTCTCACTTTTTTTTTCTCTAAGCAAATTTCTTAAAATAAAACTACTTAAATTAAAAATAAAATAAAAACAATGTTAGTTTGGTTCATAGCAAATCCTGAAATGAAGAATATATTTATATTCTTTTTATGTTTAAAACTGTTCTTTGTAGACAGTCAAGTCCTACACTACACCACAATATTAAAAACTAAATAAGAGATTCTTTTTTTTTTTTTTTTTTTTTTTTTTTTTGGTTTTTGGGCCACACCCGGCAGTGCTCAGGAGTTACTCCTGGCTGTCTGCTCAGAAACAGCTCCTGGCAGGCACGGGGGACCATATGGGACACCGGGATTCGAACCAACCACTTTAGGTCCTGGATCGGCTGCTTGCAAGACAAACGCCGCTGTGCTATCTCTCCGGGCCCTGAATAAGAGATTCTTTACCAGAACAAAGATGTGATTAAAATATTATTTTGGGGGGGGGGGTTTGGGCCACACCCGTGACGCTCAGGGGTTACTCCTGGCTATGTGCTCAGAAGTCGCTCCTGGCTTGGGGGACCATATGGGACACCGGGGGATTGAACTGCGGTCCATCCAAGGCTAGCGCAGGCACCTTACCTCTAGCGCCACCGCCCGTCCCCATGTGATTAAAATATTTTAAGATTATGCTAGTCTTTTCCAATTGATTCTAATCCAATTGAATACTTGTTTATTTTCCTAGAAATTTATAAATTTCCCTTCTTGCATACTGCAATATAGATAATATTAATATAAATTTCTGAAAACATTATAAACTGATAACAAATGCTATATTAACCATAAATCTGAATTGGCTAAAATAGGCATACAGATTTATTCATAATAGATCATTGCAGGAAACATATGAACTAAATGGGGTTATTAAGTAAATGGAAAAATCGAGGAACTTATTTTTACTTCTTATACTCTAAAATGAATCTAACCATTATTTAGCTAACTGCAATTTTTTTCTATAAAACAATCAGTTGATCGGACATCAGCCATTCACCTCCAAATCTTGGATCCCATCTTTAGATCTGACATAGTTTTCTGTACCAGTACCAGGAACTGCACTAGCAAGGAAGGACCTAATGCCCTGACACCGTGGTAAATTCATATGATACCCTGATGACTTAAAAACAGCAACAACTTGCTTTCAGGACAGGTTTGATGAGATGAAACCAGAAGATGCTCAGTGACACCCTGACATAGGATCTGTACAAAAACCAAGATCTCCATTACAGAAACCTGACTTCAACAAGCGTGATTGAGGAGAACTTTTCTGGGACCATAAAGGAAGACTTTGGAATTAGACAACTTAGTTTGCATGGAGCTTGTAGAGTTGGTCTTATGGCAGAATGTTTCATGGGCAGGGTCTCCATTTTCCTATTGTTAGGCCAAAGGTTTTTCCTTTCTATTTCCCCCAACTTTTGCTGTACCTATGCTAAAATACTGCCACCCCCCTTTTCTTCTTCTTTTATTAATTTTTTTCTTTTTTATCTTCTAAATAGGGGTTCCTGCCTTTTTCTTCATAGAACCTAGGGACACGGATTACTTTGTTTTATCTCAAATTTCTGCATTTTTCTATAAAATTAAGAAGAAAAGAAAAAAGAAAGAATGGAGGCCAGGGCCAAGTGGTCTTAGATGCATTGGTAGAGAAAAATAGGACAAATGAAGTTGACCAGCAATTCAAAGCACAATTACTGACATAATATTGCTCTTGTGCTGCCAGGCCTTCTGGCAAAAAGAAAATGTGGTAGGGGAGGGTACTCACTTTAGCACCAAAAAGTCCCACTGATATCAGACCAAACACTACCATGTCACCAAAGGGAATCATAGAGGAGTGGTGAAGTCATCAGTAAAATGGTAATTTTAGGTGATGGATACAGCAGGGATGTAATATTTTCCATTGTGCAAGAAGTCTGGCAGCTATAACTCTGCTCACAAATGCAATCTCCATGTTTGTACCAGGCCAGTTCCGTAGACTCACTCTTTTCTAGAATGAGATGTAAACCAAGCCATGAAGAATCCTGGGTACACCTGCCACTTAGCAGCAAGCTGATAATCTTGGGAGGAGGCTCTGCTGAGATCACACTTGCTGTATCCTTCAAGCAGCTTCACCATTTCGCCAACAGCCCCACTTCACCATCCCTCTATGATTCCCTTCACGGACACCAAATATCCAAACTTCAGGGATGCCATTTTGGGGGCTAATTGGAATGAAGGCTTTTTGGAATGAATGTGGACACTTTCCCCAGTGTTGTTTTGCACAGCTGTTTGGGTAGAATTTTTTTAATATCTTTATTTAAGCACCATGATTACAAACATGCTTGTGGTTGGGTTTTAGTTACAAAAAAGAACACTCCCCTTCACCAGTGCAATATTCCCACCACCAATGCCCCCCAACTCTCTTTTCCCTCACCCCTTTGTCTGTATTCAAGACAGGCATTCTACTTCTTTTTTTGGGGGGGGGTTCACACCTGGCAGCGCTCAGGGGTTGCTCCTGGCTCTATGCTCAGAAATCGCTCCTGGCAGGCACAGGGGACCATATGGGATGCCAGGATTCAAACCACCATCCCTCTGCATGAAAGGCAATTTCTCCGGCCCCGGCATTCTATTTCTTTCATTCACTTTCATTGTCGTGATAGTTGTCAGTGTAGTTATTTCTCTAACTAGACTCACCACTCTTTGTGGGAAGCTTCTTCTTCCTTCCAGGCCTTTTCTCTATTGTCTTTGTGTATTATTACAATAATGTCTTTTGTTTTCTTAAAACCCATAGATGAATGAGACTATTCTGTGTCTATCTCTTTCCCTCTGACTTATTTCATTCAGCTTAATAGTTTTCATGTCCAACCATGTGCAGGAATATTTCATGACTTCATTTTTCTGATGGCTGCATAGTATTCCATTGTGTAAATGTACTAAAGTTTCTTTAGCCATTTATCTGTTGAAGGGCTTCTAGGTTGTTTCCATATTCTGACTATTGTAAATAGCACTGCAATGAATATAGGTGTGTAGAAGGCATTTTTGATTGTTTTTGTGTTCCTAGGGTATATCTCTTGGAGTGGTATAGTCAGATCATATGGAAGTTCAATGTCCTTTTTTTGCTTGTTTGTTTTGGTTTTTGGACAACACCAGGGACGCTCAGGGGTCACTCCTGGCTATGCACTCAGATATTGCTCCTCCTGCCTTGAAACATCAGGGGATTGAACTGCTGTCCGTCCTTGGTTAGCATGTGCAAGGCAAACACCCCACCACTTGTGCCACTGCTCCGGCCCAATGCTAGTTTTTTGAGGAACCTCCATATTGTTTTCCATAAAGGCTGGATAAGATGGCATTCCCACCAACAGTGAATAAGAGTTCCTTTCTCTCCACATCCCCACCAGCACTGATTGCTCTTGTTCTTTGTGAAATGTGCCAGTCTCTGTGGCGTGAGATGGTACCTTATTGTTGTTTTGATTTGCATCTCCCTGATGATTAGTGATGTGGAGTATTTTTTCATATGTCTTTTGGCCATTTGTATTTCTTCTTTGAGGAATTGTCTGTTCATTTCTTCTCCCCATTTTTTGATGGGGTTAGATTTTTTTTCTTATTAAGATCTGTCAGTACCTTGTATATCTTAGATATTAGCCCCTTGTCTGATGGATATTGGGTAGAATAGTTTCTCCCATTCTCCCATTGGGTGGCCTCTGTATCCTTGTCACTATCTTCAAGGAGGAAACAGCACTCTCCAAACAAATGGAAGTGGAGATAAACAGATGGGACTATATTAAACTGAGAAGCTTCTGTACCTCAAAGGAAATAGTGATGAGGATACAGAGGCTGTTTGGGGTAGATGTTTAATGCTCAGGCTTGGAGATGTAGCAGGTTTGAGGGTCACCAGGGTTACTCCAGTGGTGTTTGGATACTACCAGAGCTACCCACCTCCTCAGCAATGCTTGGCAGTCCATATGGTAAAGAGCATTGAGTTTGGGGACTGGTACATGCCAGGCATGTATTCCAGTTCTTTGAGCTTTCATCTCAATACACCTACATTGTGTATCTCTAAACCCAATAATTTCACAGAGCTATTTTCTAGCTAATCAGTGAGGTAACATACATTATCTGTAGAATGTTCATCAATTTTAATTTTATAATTATATAAGCTCACTATAATCAAAATTCATAATTACTGGGAATTATTAAATAAATTGCAATAGAGAACCCTAGAGATATAGCTCAATGGGTTAAGTCTTGGCTGCACACAGCCCCCTGGAGACTACTAGGAACAATCCCTTAACGATAGAAAGTAGCCCCCGAGCACTCTGGGTATGGCTCAAAGTCCAAAATAAATAATAAAAGAAAAATAAGTCATGTTATTTTCTCTTCTTTTTGTTTGTGTATTTTGGGGACATATTCAATGATGATTTGGGATCTGCACTCATGAATCATTCCTGGTGGTACTCAGGAGACCATATGTACTGACAGGGATTGAACCCAGGTCAGCCTCATGCAAGGTAAGAGCCCTATCCACTGTACTTCTCTCTGGCCTAAAATTAGAGTATTTTAAGTTGAAATATAAAGCCACTCAAAACTGTTTTCAAAAAATAACAAAATTAACTTATTTATGTACTTTGTCAAATTGTATGTATCTATACATCTCTTATGAAATCCTTTTCTAAGGAAAAGTATGGCTAAATGAAACAATAATAAAGAACTAAGTCACATACTGTACTGTATTAGCAGGTTTCAAAATTGTTTAGACAGTATACACTCAAATCTGTTTGAAACAAAAAGGATATAAAAGAGCTTTTAATATTTCTAATTTCCTTTTTTATTTTTTGGTTTTTGGGTCACATCTGGCAGCGCTCAGGGGTTCCTCCTGGTTCTATGCTCAGAAATCGCTCCTGGCAGGCTCGGGGGACCATATGGGATGCGGGGATTCGAACTACCAACCTTCTGCATGCAAGGCAAACATCTTATCTCCCTGCTATCTCTCCGGCCCCAATATTTCTAATTTCTAATTGGGAAAACATTTTCAGATGAGCTACAGTTATGAGATTAAGAAGCAATTACACAAATAAGTAAAACACTTAATCTATATGAAAATTTAATGAGAATAAGCATTAAAATGATTAAATTTATTATGAAAAAGATGGTACTATTTTGATGAAGTATAGACAGCAGTTAAATATGCTTGAGCATAGTTAAACAACCTGTCATCTGATAAGTTTATTCAAATGGTTTTTTGGTTTTTGGTTTTTTTTTTTAGTAATTACACAAGGGTTCAGAGAACTAAAAATACAAAGGTCAAAACTCATCCAAACCCTCCAAAACATTGGGGTTAATGATCTAAATTAGAAAAAAAAAAAGCTTTCTCTAAATATATTTATTCTAATACTTGCATGATCTTAATGGGTTATGTAACTTATAAACCATCAAAATAAATGTTAAAATTAACTGATAAAACAATACTTAAATAACCAAATATATTGATCATTACACTTTCACTAAATATACCTATTAGTAAAAACAATGTCATTAAATTAATTTTATTACTTGTTATTTTGTTTTGCCTTTTTTTTTTTTTTTTTGCAGTGCTGGGACTTGAACCCAGGATTTTATATATAGGATGTATGTGATCTGTCTCTCATTCATATTCCTGACCTTATTTTAATTTTTTTGGAATAAATATTTTGTTCGTTTGTTTTTTGGGCAACACACAGTGGCACTCAGGGGTTATTCTTGGCTCCACACTAAGACATCATTCCTGGCAGGCTCGGGGGACCATATGGGATACCAGGTATCAAATACAGGTCGGCTGGATGCAACGCCCTACACACTGTGCTATTGCTCTGGCTCCTGGAATACAGTTTTTTCTTTTTATTTTGGTTTTTGGGTCACACCCAGTGGCACTCAGGGGTTACTCCTGGCTCTGCGCTCAGAAATCGCTCCTGGCAGGCACAGGGGACCATACGGGATGCCGGGATTCGAACAACCATCCGTCCTGGATCAGCTGCTTGCAAGGCAAATGCCTTACCACTGTGTTATCTCTCTGGTCCCTCCTGGAATAAAGTTTTTAAAGCTTTATTAAAAGCATTCTAGTCTCACTATATTATTTTCAGAAGACTCAGTTTATTAGCAATTCAAAGATTATAAGTTCAGCTTATGATATTTAACTTTTCAATTGATATAACATTAGATTACACCACTGTGTTTGTTTCAGAAGTACAATTTCACAGCTCTTTAAAGTATATGTTATCACCCTGAAAATACCATCTAAGTATCTGTCAATTGCTTCAGAGTTGGAAAAAAATACCAAACATACCCAAATTCATATGGAAGAAGTGCCTGGTGGTTATGTTTACAAAATTAAGATGTTCTTTTCATTACCATTAACCATTTATATAAATATTTTTAATATGGCTAAATATATATTTTCCTGATATCAACTGAGTTAGCCAGCTGAACTGAAGATGTTCCACATTTTGCATTAAACAGATGGTATAAAAGCCAACTGAAATAATTTAATTGGAAAAAAAATTTTTTTTTGGTTTTTGGGTCACATCCAGTGGCGCTCAGAGGTTACTTCTGGCTCTGCGCTCAGAAATCACTCCTGGCAGGCTCAGGAGAGCATATGGGATGTCAGGATTCGAACCACTGTCCTTCTGCATGCAATGCAAAAACATCCTACCTCCATGCTATCTCTCCGGCCCCTAATTGGAAAATTTTAAAAGATCAGAAAATTCTATTTCTTACCTTTTGTTAATTTTTTGGACCATACCTGGTGGCACTCAGGGGTTATTCTTGGCCCTGCACTCAGAAATTGCTGCTGCAGTTTTGGGGGACTATATGGGATGCCAGGGATCAAATCCAGGTTTATCTTGGATCATCCACATGCAAGGCAAACACCCTACAGCTGAACTATCAATCTGGCCCCCATTTTTAAAATCTTTTTAAGCCCAATAATCATCAACATGAATAAAATCATATGGTGTTAATATGCCTAAAAATTACATATTCAAAGTGTTCTTGTCTAAAGCAGGAGTTGGTAAACTATAAATATTTATTAACATTTTTGTTATTCTTATTTTGGGGGAGAGGTGTTGGGTCACAGATGGCAGTGCTCAGGACTTACTCCTGGCTCTGTGCTCAGAGATGATTCCTGGGAGTACATGATGAACTATGTTTGGTACTGAAAATCAAACATGGGATGGCAGCATACAAGGCAAGCACCATATCTGCTGTACTATCTCTCTGTTCTTCACATCTCCTTACAAAGTATTGTAAAATTGCCTCTATATAAGATAACATCTGTATTATTTCCTTTCTTCTTCCGGTTTTTGGTCCTACTTGGAAATTCTCAGAAGTTACCCCTGGTACTGTTTTGGGGGAATGGATGGAATGCTGGGAATTGATCCTAAGTAAGCTGTGTGAAAGGCAAGGCCTTACCAGCTGTACCATCACTCCAAGCTCCATATTATCTGTAAAATTTCTTAGCCAGCCTTCGATGAAGATGTAATTCATGGCAACATAGAACAAGCAAACAAGTGATGTTGTGCTTTCCTATTCCTTCCAGACCTATAATCTTCCCTCCACTTTGACATACCCGATGTACACAGTTTGTTCCTGGTTCTGTGCTCAGGGATCTCTACTGGAGGGCGCAGGGAGATTGTGGTGCCAGTGGAGACTGAATCTGTGTTGTTTGTGTGCATTGTAGGCACCTTATCCATAGTATTATCTCTCCAGCCCTAGACTTATAATGTTAATTCTTTCCTCAAAGTATAGCATTTTTTCTTTACAATGTATGTGACTGCAAACTAAGAACCACAATGTTAGATGACATAAAGCAACTTATCAAACAACATTTTAATATTAAGAAGGAGAAATAAGCTACTTCCTATCAGAGGTCACTCTCTGTTTAGAGTTGGCATGTTCTCCCATGTCCATACAGGTTCCCTCTTGGTACTGAGGGTACAGATGGAGAATTTGGCCCACAGATGGCTGCCATTGTCTCAGTCTAAGTGAGTGAGGGCATGTGTGAATTCTTGACAAAAGGGTGCCCATGTTCTACTTTATTCCAAGCTGCTATGACCTGAACTGGATTAAGGGTTTGGAGAATAAAGGAACATAAATTAATATTAAAAGTGCTTTTGGGGGGTTGGAGAGATAGCACAGTGGTAAGGCATTTGCCTTGCATGTGGCCAACCCAGGATGGATGGTGGTTCAATTCCTGGCATCCTATATGGTCCCCCGAGCCTGCCAGGGCAATTTCTGAGTGCAGAGCCAGGAGTAACCCCTGAGAGATGCCAGATGTGACCCAAAAAACAAAAACCAAGCAAAAAAGTTTTTTGGGGTGTTTATTTAGACATTTGTGAATATTTTCTTACCAGATATATACCATACAACTTAATAAATTATTTATATCAATTTCGCTTTTTATATATTCACTCTGGTTATATGTCAGTTTGCTTAAAGTCAGTTTCCAAGAATCAATTTATGTTAAGGGCCACTTACTATGTTTACAAATTAGAATCTCTTTTGAATTTCCCAGTGGTTCTCAGGGATCTCCAAACAATATATAAAGATCCATAGGGGGAGAAGGGGCTCATGTGGTGCCTGGCATAGGTTTAGAATTTGAAAACTCTGTAGTCCAGTTTTGTTGAACTAGTTCCTAGGCCCCTATACTCATTTTAAAAAAAAATGAAAGAAAGAAAAAAGATGCTGGAGAAACAGACCATGGGTATAGTGCCAGTCATGCACACAGCCAATACACGTTCAATCCCTGGTATCCCATAAAGTCTCCTGAGCACCACCAGGAGTTATTTCTGAGTGCAGAGCCAGGAATAACCAGTAACCATCCCCAACTATGGCTCCAAAAAAAAAAAAAAAAAAAAGAGAGAGAGAAATTCTCGGCCCAAAGAATGTCTCAGTGACAAAATGTCTCTGGATTGCAAAACTGAATTTGTCCTAGTGCATCTCACTTGTATCATGTATCGTGGTGGCTCTGCTGTTTAGGACACCAAAAGAATAGAATGGCCATAGACTGTCTGATCTGTGGCACACCATAACCAGTTGCATTTAGTTAGAACCATTGCAATGAAAGTGTGTGACCTCCAGCAAGTACCAAAATTAAAGATGCATAAACACTATGGCCAGGAATGTGAGACCAAAAAAACACATATGAACACCACAGTAACTGCTGACAAGCATTAGAACTAAAGGACTGTGATTCATCATATATGAACAACATTGGCAAACAAGATGACCATGAAATCCCTGGTTATCATAACGCTACAACAAAGGTAAGAAAAACTATTTTCTTTCTATATTCCAATAGATATATCAGACCATACCATCAAAAACACATACATTCTGCAAACCTCCATGTCAAAGAACCAAAAAAAGTTTATATACAGTAAATGAAACTATTAGAATTATGCCAGATTCCATAATTAGTATCTCAGTTTGCTAAAATTAGTTTAACCATAGCAAAACATGATATGGCCATCTTATTCTTAATAATAACACTAGGGATACTTTATGGAGATTGGCCACATTCCTCGTATAGTCACTAGCAAAAATCTGTGATTATATAATTGGTATAAATTAAATTTCCTATCTTATTTTCTTCACTCAACTTATATAGACTTGAGCTCCTAATCAAGGAATATATGTATATATTTATATATATTATCTTTATACTGACATATAAAATATTTTCCTTTTTATAAAAAGGTAAAGTTGAGGGGCTGGAGAGATAGCATGGAGGTAGTGCATTTGCCTTACATGCAGAAAGACAGTGGTTTGAATACCGGCATCCCAATTTGGTCTCCTGAGCCTGCCTGCTAGGAGCGATTTCTGAGCATAGAGCCAGGAGTAATCCCTGGACACTGCTGGATGTGACCCAAAACAAAACAAACAAAACAAAACAAAACAAAAAGTTAAAGTTGAAACTTTAGCAGTGTGTATAAGAGATGAAATAATTCAAGATTTGAAAACTACTGATCTTGGGGCCGGCATGGTGGCGCTAGAGGTAAGGTGTCTGCCTTGCCAGTGCTAGCCTAGGACGAACCGCGGATCAATCCCCCGGCGTCCCATATGGAGCGACTTTTGAGTGCATAGCCAGGAGTAACCCCTGAGCATCATCGGATGTGGCCCAAAAACCAAAAAAAAAAAAGAAAATTATTGATCTTGTTCATTATATTTCCCATATAGGAAAAGGTCACAACTCTGGGAAGAAAAGGTAATTAATTATATGGTCTTGTACTTGCTGATTCAGAAAAATCTATAGCAATAATGGACTGGAAATGAGAAAGAAATGCCATCTTCTGTTCATCTTCAACTAAATCTATGCAAATGAATTTGGGTATAAACTGCAAAATAATGAAGCTGTGGCTTTCACAAAAAATGATCAATTAAATATGAAAGCAACATAAAGTCAGTTTTTCCTCATATATAACAGCTCAGCAAGTCCTGAGTATTTTAAAATATTTAAAATGTCTTGACCTTTTTGCTTAACTCTGATTTAAAGTTTAAGCTTTAGCCAGACATGTTTTTCTAAAAGTCTTCTCAATGACTTCTCTTTAGTCTCACTTCTCTTTGACTTTCATATTGTAAAATAACATGATCACATCACAACCATACTGTACACACAAAACATTTGACATGTTATCATTAAATCATTTGGAATAATTTACTGGTTTAAGAATTAGAATCAGTTACATCATTCTTCTTTTTTTTTTTTTTTTTTTGGTTTTTGGGCCACACCCGGCAGTGCTCAGGGGTTACTCCTGGCTCTCTGCTCAGAAATGGCTCCTGGCAGGCACGGGGGACCATATGGGACACCGGGATTCAAACCAACCACCTTTGGTCCTGGATCGGCTGCTTGCAAGGCAAACGCCACTGTGCTATCTCTCTGGGCCCAGTTACATCATTCTTAAAATGTTCCTCAAGTCCCTTTCCAAACATGGCTAACTTTATTATTATCTCTTGTTTTAACTGGAATTGTAGTAACCAGTGAATAAGAATCTATTAACTACAGCATATTGCACTAACCTCACATAATCTAAATTTTACACACTGTTAAGACTAACAAGTATTAACTATTGTTACAGTTTTCTTCACTGTATTATCCAAAATTAAAGAAATAAGATAAGGAAAAGTTAAGGAAAGACTCCATGGAGGAGGTGAAACTTTTGCTGGATGAATGATAATAATGGGATTTAATGAAGTGAAGGTATCAGACATGAAAAAAACTACTGGGTAGGGAATGGAAAGGGAGTTCCCAAAAGATAATTGTAAAGATGAAGAACTCTAATAGTGAGGAACACAGCAAGAGACAAACTTGGCTAGGGAAGTTTGACTTCCAGGATAGATTGTCTCGAATGCCAAGGAGAGGTATTTAAATTTGAGATACCAACTAATAATCAAGGGAGATATTGTGTAGGATTATTACAGCATCTGATGTGAAAGAAATTCAGTATTAGGCATGTGAAAGGGGCACAAGTAACAAGCTAGAATATATTTTGAAAGAAATTATAGATCTTAGAGACTGCAGTAAAAAGAAAATGAAAAAAGAAGAGTAGATTCTAACTTTCAAAACCTTAGAAATGGTAGTATCACTAAAACAAACAAGGGAACTAAAAAACAAAGGGTTAGGTAAAAGAAGATAGTTTTGATTGTCTTTGATAGATTTAAACTATCCTAGTACAGTTACATTACCCTAAAGCTATTCTATAAATTAGCAATAGGATGAACCCAAGAAATCAGAGTGAGACTAAGTAGATAATCTCTAATTGATTTATATCTATTTAAAGACATACTAATTTAGATCTTCAAAACTCTAGTCCAGGGGGCCAGAGAGACAGCACAGCAGTAGGGTGTTTGCCTTGCACGCTACCAATCCAAGTCAGACAGTGGTTCAAATCCCGGCATCACATATGGTCCCCTGAGCCTGCCAGGAGCAATTTCTGAGCACAGATCCAGGAGTAACCCCTGATCAGGCACTGGCGAGTGTGACCCAAAAACAAAATAAAACTAAACTAAAACTCTAGTCCATACAAAAGCAGAAATCATTTCTTTATTCTACAAATAAAATCATGTTTAGAGTTACAGTTTTAAAGAAAGACCCTTCTTTCAAAACATATCACAGCATGAAGCAAAACTGAGGTCTTAGGGATATATAATTTTTTTGGAAAGTTAAAAAAGAAAAAGAAATGATCTTTTGAAGAATCACATAAAATGAAAATGTGGATGTGAGAGGTCAGAAATACCCAAGGCATACTGAAAAGATTAGGGAAAAAAAATTGAAACCAGAAAAAAGAATAGTCAAGAAAATCAATAAAAGAGTACTATATTCACCTAAACACCAAAGCAAAAGATGATGAGGATCTGTCAGAACACTTGAGGGTTGTAATATTTTTTTTTTGTTTTTTTTTTGTTTTTGGGCCACACCCAGTAACGCTCAGGGGTTACTCCTGGCTATGTGCTCAGAAGTTGCTCCTGGCTTGGGGGACCATATGGGACACCGGGGGATCGAACCGCGGTCCGTTCCAAAGGTTAGCGCAAGGCAAGGCAAGCACCTTACCTTTAGCGGCCACCGCCCGGCCCCGAGGGGTTGTAATATTTAAAATTTTAATTGTTGAATATAAAATGTTTTCAATATTAAGAAATTTTCCATCTGGGGCACAGGAAATAGCCTAACAGAGCAAGGGCCTCTGTTGAAATCTCAGACCTTACCAACCTTTTCCTGTCTCTGGACTAGGGAGCCTGAGCATTCAAGTAACAGCTGGAATATCACAAGGAAGTACTCCTAGGGACAGGGATTCCTTCCTTCCTTCCTTCCTTCCTCCCTCCCTCCCCTCCCTCCCTCCCTCCCTCCCTCCCCCTCGCTCCTTCCCTTCCTTCCTTCCTTCCTTCCTTCCTTCCTTCCTTCCTTCCTTCCTTCCTCTTCAGTCCTCCTCCCTACCTTCCCTCCCACCCTCCCTCCCTCCCTCCTCCTCCTCCCTCCCTCCCTCCCCCCCCCTCCTCCTCCCTCCCTCCCTCCTTCCTTCCTCCCTCCCTCCTCCCTCCCTCCTTCCTTCCTTCCCTTCCTTCCTTCCCTTTCTTTCTTCCCTTTCTTTCTTCTTTCTTTCTTTCTTTCTTTCTTTCTTTCTTTCTTTCTTTCTTTCTTTCTTTCTTTCTTTCTTTCTTTCTTTCTTTCTTTCTTTCTTTCTTTCTTTCTTTCTTTCTTTCTTTCTTTCTTTCCTTCCTTCCTTCTTTCCTTCCTTCCTTCCTTCCTTCCTTCCTTCCTTCCTTCCTTCCTTCCTTCCTTCCTTCCTTCCTTCCTTCCTTCTTCTTTCTTTTTTTTTTTTTTTTTTTGGTTTTTGGGCCACACCCGGTGATGCTCAGGGGTTACTCCTGGCTATGCGCTCAGAAGTCGCTCCTGGCTTGGGGGACCATATGGGACACCAGGGGATCGAACCGCGGTCCATCCAAGGCTAGCGCAGGCAAGGCAGGCACCTTACCTCTAGCGCCACTGCCCAGTCCACTTTCTTTCTTTCTTTCTTTCTTTCTTTCTTTCTTTCTTTCTTTCTTTCTTTCTTTCTTTCTTTTCTTTCTTTCTTCTTTCTTTCTTTCTTTCTTTCTTTTCTTTTTCTTTCTTTCTTTCTTTCTTTCTTTCTTTCTTTCTTCTTTCTTTCTTTCTTTCTTTCTTTCTTTCTTTCTTTCTTTCTTTCTTTCTTTCTTTCTTTCTTTCTTTCTTTCTTTCTTTCTTTCTTTCTTTCGTCTTTCTCTCTCTCTTTCTTTCTTATTTCTTTCTTTCTTTCTCCCTTCCTCCCTCCATCCCTCCTTCCTCCCTCCCTTCCTCCCTCCCTCCCTTCCTCCTTCCTTCCTTCCTCCCTTCCTCCCTCCCTCCCTTCCTCCTTCCTTCCTTCCTTCCTCCCTCCCTCCCTCCCTTCCTTCCTTCCTTCCTTCCTTATTTCCTTCCTTCCTTCCTTTCTTCTTTCCTTCTTTCTTTTTTTTTTTTTTTTGAATTAAAAGTCTTTCACAGTTTACATTAAGTTAAGGTACAGTGACAGTTAGTGACAGTGAATTAGGGCAATTCCCATCACTAGTGTTGACCTCCCCTCCACCACTGTTCCCAGCATGTATCCCATAACCTCCACGCTTAGCCCCCGGACTGCTAGTGGAACAGGTCCCTTTTATGTATAGCTTGTTGTAGATTGGGGTCTCTTGATTCAACTGTCGATTGACTTTGGGTTGGGTATTTAGATTTTGAAACATTTCTTTTATTACCACTTAGTGCTCATGAGACCCCTTTGCCCTGTTATATTACACTTTTTTTTCCCTAAATTTGTAGGACCTAGAAATATGAGGCAAAACAAGATACTCATGTTCTGTAGATCTATAAAAAAATAAATGGGCAGGAACCTCTGTCTCAAAGCTATAATATAAATTTAAAAAGAGAGGAAAAAAGAAAAAGAAAGAAAGAGATAAAAAAAGGGGATGATGTGACAAGGTTTTTTTTTTTTTTTTTTTTTTTTGCAAAGGCATAGTAAGTATTGAGGAAATTAGAAAGGAAATCCCCTTGGCCTAAGAGATGCAGGATGTCTCCACCATTGAAGTATACTGTCATGAGACCAACTACAGGCTCTGGACATATTCATTGTCAAACCCCAAGGTCTTTCTTTATGGTGCCAGGAAACGTTCTGCTCAGTCATGGTTGTCAAAGTCAGTTCTCTGTAGAGATCTTGGTTTTGCATAGATTCTAGGACAAAGTCTAGGATAGAATCTTTCTTTATGGTTCCAGGAGAAGTTCTGCTCAGTGGTGGTTGTTGTAGTCGTCTTCTGTAATTAGTGATCTTGGGTTTTTGCACAGATCCTAGGATGGAGTGTCTTCTGACTTCAGCTCACCATTAGGTAACGAGGTAGGGCAACCAGCCCTTAGATCAAGTTGTTGCTGTTCTCTCATCATCAAGATGTTGTATGAATCTACCCTGGTGCAAGTTGGTGCCACAGCAGTATTAGGGACTTCCCTGAGGGGAGTTTGGTTCCTGGTGCTAATGCAGGGAACGGTGCCAGTTCTAAGGTTGGCATCCAGGGTTCGGGGTTAGACGATCAATGTCTGATCACATGAGGTCTAAGTTGGGTGCTCATGACAAATATTTAGGGTAGAAGGTGCCCTTGTATTATAAAATTTATGGGTTTTTATTCCTAGTAGATAAGAACTTGTTTCTATATATAAGATTTCGCCATTTTAGTATGCCAGGCCAGGAATTTCTGAGAAGAACCACAAACTCCACCAAATGTCTAAGAAAATACAGCATCATCACATCACTAATCATCGGGGAGATGCAAATCAAAACAACAGTGAAGTACCATCTCATGCTACAGACTCTGGCATACATCACAAAGAACAAAAACAAGCAGTTCTGGCAGGGATTGTGGATAAAGGAACTCTCATTTATTGCTGGTGGCAATGCCACCTAGTCCAGCCTTTATGGAAAACAACTGCTCAAAAAACTGGACATTGATTTCCCATATGATTCATCTATATCACTCTAAGGGATATACCCTAGGAACACAAATACACAATACAAGCATGCCTTCTGAACACCTATCTACAATGCAGCGCTATTTACAATAGCCAGAATCTGGAAACAACCCAGACGCCCGACAACAAATGAATGGCTAAAGGAACTATGTACATATACACAAAGGAATACTATGCAGCTATCAGGAAAAATGAAGTCATGGAATTTTCCTATACGTGGATAAACATGGAAACTATTATGCTAAATAAAATAAGCCAGGGGGAGAGGGGATAGACACAGAATAGACTCATTCATCTATGTTTATTAAGAAAAATAAGACAGGTATTATAATAATATCCAGAGACAATAGAGATGAAGGCTGGAAGGTCCAGCCCACAATATGAAGCTTTGCCACAAAGAGTGGTGAGTTCAGTTGGAGAAATGGCGTACACTGACAACTATCATGACATGGTAGTAAGTGAGAGAAATAGAATGCCTGTCTGGAATACAGGCAGGGGGTGGGGAAGGAGAAAGGATGGGGGGGCAATGGGTGGTGGGAAGGTGTTGCACTGGTAAAGGGGTGAGGGTGTTCTTTTTTATAACTGAAACCCAACTCAAACATGTTTGTAATCATTGTGCTTAAGTAAAGACGATTATTTCGAAAAATACAGCAATCATACCTTGTATGCATAAAAACATTTTTTTAAAATTTTGGGGTCACAGCCCTATGGTACTCAGGGGTACTCTTGGCACTGACACTCAGGAATCACTCCTGGTGAGGTATAAGGGGGACCATAGGGATGCCAGCAACCAAACTCAGGCTGACTGAGTGCAAGGCAAGCACTCTACCTGCTGATACTATCACTCTGGCCCAAGTAATCATTTTTCTATATAAAATACAATAAACAACACTTAGATAAAGTTCTTTTGGGGGTAGACTTTTTAAATTAATTAAATAAATGTTTTTGGTTTGCAGTCCCACACTCAGTGTTACTGTATTAGTGTTTACTTCCTGGCTGTACACTTAGAGATCAGTCCTGGCAGAGATCAGGAAATTGTGGTATCAGGAATCCAACCACAGTTTTCTAACTGAATGTATCATCTCTCCTGTCCTGGAAATCTTTTAAATAACACCTCAAATTCATTTCAACATGACCCAAACTTGCTAACTCATCTTTTGTACTGTAATACAAAAATTTAAAACAAACATTTTTGGCTTTTACTTCTTCTACAAGTTGAGAAGTTTTGCTAACCATAAAGTAGTTTGGTTTTCTGTGAGGATCTATTGTACTAATTCTAAATAAAGTCCAGGAAAAGGAACAGGATGAAGCGGTTAGGGCAAAGTGTATATTTTGTATGTACTGAGGCCTTGCATTTGATCTTTGACACTGAAAACACAAGTTAGTAAAAAAAAAAAAAAGGAAAGAAAAAGAAAAAAAGGAGAGCTACAAACAGGCAAAACTATATGTACCCAACTAAATCACATGAATAACAATTTACCACGTTCAGAATTATTTTTACACTAATAGAGATAATGTGGTGATTTATCATATAGTCAACTTCTGCTTTAAGCAGAAGTAACATTTTTTGTGTGTGTGTGTGGTTTTTGGGTCACACCCGGCAGTGCTCAGGGGTTACTCCTGGCTCGCATGCTCAGAAATTGCTCCTGGCAGGCGACGGGGGGACCATATGGGCTGCCAGGATTCGAACCGTATGACCTTCTGCAAGAAAGGCAAACGCCTTACCTCCATGCTATCTCTCCGGCCGCCACATATTTTCTTTCTACCAATGGCAGGCACAAAAAGTATTTTCAGCTCAAATAATTTTGGTTAGTGGCATTTTGAGATGCAGAGCAATCAACTTTGGACAAATCAAGTTATGTAAAAGTCCATAGAGATCATATTCAAAAGTTCAAAATAGTTCTCAACAGCCAGTGAATTAAAAAATGTACAGATAGAGCTCATTGACTTGCTACTAGACCTTGTTCAAGTCTCTGAAAAGAGTTTTTTTCCAACTTTTCCATTTCGTTCAGAAGTAAGATTCTAATCTGTCTGCTGTGTCCCATGTTGGCTCCTAGAAGACTTGAAATCTTGCAGAGCAAAAACTCCAAAATTGAAGAAGCTACCCCTAGGAAACAAAGAACAATTTTTAAATAAAATGCATTTACCTTAACCTTCCTGAGACTGACAGCGATGCTTAGATGTTCTAAATATCTTTGGGTCCATGTAAGAATAACCAGCAAGGAACGACTCAGATAAATCAGCAAAAGAACAGCTGTCCCCTTTAAGTGATCACAGTAAGAGCAAAGTCAAATTGCTGTATTACCGATTCTAGCAATTAAGAAAAACAGAGCAAGGGTAAAACAACACACACACCACAACTCATACACACACACACACACACACACACACACCCCACACTGTCCCCTTTATGTGATCACAGTTAAGACTGAAGTCCAAAATTGCGAGTATCATCGATTTCTTTCAATTAAGGAAAACAGACAACAAAGGTAAACAACACACACACACACACACACACAAAACCTAAAGCTTCTTCAACAGAAAAGTCATACATTTTTTTGGAAAGTCTCTAGTTGGGGGTTGGTCAGAAAAATTCTCAATTTCAACATACACACAAACACACACACACCCTAAAAGTTTCTCCAGCAGAAAAAAGGGGGGGGGGGTTTAAAAAAATTCTCAGTTTCAAGACACACACACACACACACACACACACACACACACACACACACACACACACACACACACAAAACCTAAAGCTTCTCCAGCAGAAAAAGGAGGGGGAGTAGAAAAATTCTGTTTCAAGACACATGCACACACACACACACACACACACACACACACACACACACACAACACACACACACATTCTCAGTTTCAAGACACACAAAATCTGTTTCAAGACACACACAACCTAAAGCTCCTCCAGCCAGCAGAAAAGTCATACATTTTTTTGCAAAAAAATCTCTAGTAGTTGGGAGAGTCAGAAAAATTCTGTTTCAAGCCAACCAGGTCTGAAGAGTCCAAACGGGTCCTGGTGCCAACCAAAGAATAGTTCTGGAAGAACAGGTGGGAGATGGCCCAGTCCCCCAGGGTCTGCAGCCACCCACCAATGAGAAGCAGTTGCTGCCCCAGGAATAGCTGTCACAGCTATTCGATGTACAGACTGCACTATAGATAGCAAGAACATTCCCCCTGGCCCCTAGCCCCAGGCCTGCCTGACACTTACAAGCAAGCGATCAAGTTCTTCCCCTGCAGTTTCTGGACCTGGAGGACCTTCCTCCTCTCTATGGTCGATAGCAGGGTAGAGAGGCTCCTGGAGGAGGCTAGAGAGTCCCACTCGCTGGCCGGCCGGGCGCCATGAAGGGCAAAGCAAGGAGAGGCGTCCTGGACGCGGCCGGAGCTGCACCACGGCGAACACGTCTCCCGGAAGACCCCGGTCCCGTTCTCGCTTAGTCTCGCGAGAGTTTGCTCAGCAGGGTCTTGGAGATCAGGGTCTTGGAGGCTATCTTGGTCCTGGCTGCAGGTCTACAGTGTACAGACAGCAATGGAGTTGGACCTTGCTAGGCCCTCTGGGCAGTTGTATGCTGGAGCTTTTGAAAACCAGATTTTGTAGAAATCTGCCAGCTAGATGGGGATGTGGAGAGAAGGGAACTCTCATTCACTGCTGGTGGAAATGCCATCTAGTCCAGCCCTTGTGGAAAACAATATGGAGATGCCTCAAAAAAAAAAAAAAAAAAAAAAAAAAAGGAAATTGAGCTCCCATATGATCCAGCTATACCACTCCTAGAGATATACCCTAGGAACACAAAAATCCAATACAAAAATCCCTTCCTCACACCTATATTCATTGCAGCATTTTTCACAATAGCTAGACTCTGGAAATAATCAAGATGCCCTTCAACAGATGAATGGCTAAAGAAACTAACTGTGGTACATAGACACAATGGAATATTATGCAGCTGTCAGGAGAGATGAAGTCATGGACTTTTTCTATACGTGGATGGGCATGGAATCTATTATGCTGAGCGAAATAAGTCAGAGGGAGAGAGACACACACAGAGAATAGTCTCACTCATCTATGGGTTTTAAGAAAAATAAAAGACATTATTTTGTAATAATTCTATTGTAAAACAATAGAGATGAGGGCTGGAAGGTCCAGCTCACGATATGAAGTGCACCACAAAGAGTGGTTAGTGCAGCTAGAGAAATAACTACATTGAGAAATATAACAAAGTGAATGAATGAGGGAAGTAGAAAGCCTGTCTAGAGTACCGGCAGGGGCAGGGTGAGGAGGAGGAAGATTTGGGACATCGGTGATGGGAATTTTGCACTGGTGAAGGGGGGTGTACTTTATATGACTGAAACTCAACTACAATCATGTTTGTGATCAAGGTGTTTAAATAAAGATATTGATTTAAAAAAAAAAGGAAATCTGCCAGCTAGGTGGGGATGTGGAGAGAAAGGAACTTTCATTCCCTGCTGGTGGGAATGTCCTCTAGTCTAGCCCTTGTGGAAAACCATATGAAGATTCCTCAAAAAACTGGAACTCCCATTTAATCAAATAGTCTCTGGAAATAACCAAGATGCCCTTCAACAAATGAATGACTAAAGAAAACTGTGGTACATAGACACAATGGAATATTATGCAGCCATCAGGAGAGATGAAATCATGAAATCTTATACATAGATGGGCATAGGATTTATTATACTGAGTGAAATAAGTCAGAGGGAGAGAGATAAGACACATAATTGTCCTAAGGTTCTATGAAAAAGGTGGTAGCCCCTATCTAGAAGATATAAATAAAATTAAAAGAAGAAAAACAAAACAAAAAGGAGGCAGATGTGGCAAGTTTGTATGCACAGGCACAGTAAACACTGAGGATATTAGAAAGGAAAGTCCTTTGGCCTAAGAGATACAGGGTGTCTCTACCCTTAAAGCATACTGTCATAAAACCGACTATAGGATCTGGAGATGTTAGTTATTCAACCCCAAGATCTTTCTTCCTGGTTCCAAACAAAGTTCTGCTCAGTCTTGGTTTGTCAAAGTCAGTCTTCTGTAATTAGAGATCTTGGTTTTTGCACAAATCCAAGGATGGAGGGTCTTCTGATTTCATCTCACCATTAGGTGGTGAGGTATGGCAACCTGCCCTTAGATCAAGTTGTTGCTGTTTTCTCTTTGTTAAGGTGTCAGATGAACCTAGCCTGGAGCAAGTTGATGCCAGAGTGGTATTAGGGCCTCCCTCAGGGAAAGTTGATTCTAGGTGGTGGTGCAGGAAACTGTGGCAGTTCTAAGGTTGGGATCTGAGGTTCGAGGTTAGACGGTCGGTGTCTGATCAATTGAGGCCTAAGTCAAGTCCACATGACAAATATTCAGAGTGGAAGGTGCTATTACACTATAAAATTTAAGGGTTTTTAACCCTATTAGATAATAACTTCTTTATATATGTAAGATTTCCCCATTTTAGTGTGCTTATACAAAAAGTAAAATGCCATATATTATTACAGGTGCATTTTGAGGTTAAAAATAATAAACTACACACATTTTATGTCCTGGTTTTGACCTGAGCTCATATCCCAAGCAAGACTTTGCTACTAGAATTTTCTACTAAGCAAATAAAAAATATGGGGATTGGGTGGATATTACATGTGTGTTTAAACACTAGGAGTTATAACTATTGGGGGCCAGAGTGATTGTGCAGCAGTAGGGTGTTTGCCTTGCATGCGGCTGACCCAAGACGAATCTCTGTTCCATCCCTGGCATCCCATATGGTTCCCCAAGCCAGGAGCTATTTCTGAGCACATAGCCAGGAATAACCCCTGAGCATCACTGGGTGTGGCCCTAAAACTAAACAAAAATAGAGATAACTATTAAGGAAATGTGCTGAAACATGCAAAGAAAATATAGATATCACCTTTAAGTCTTTTTTTTTTTTTTTTGGATTTTCAGGCCACACCCATTTGATGCTCAGGGGTTACTCCTGGCTAAGCGCTCAGAAATTGCCCCTGGCTTGGGGGGACCATATGGGATGCCGGGGGATCGAACCGCGGTCCTTGGCTAGCGCTTGAAAGGCAGACACTTTACCTCTAGCGCCACCTCGCCGGCCCCACCTTTAAGTCTTAAAATAGTCAAAGGGGAGGATAAAATACAGGCCGATTTTCATCCCACACCATGGTTTGTGGAGTCTTGAGAAACTGTAACAGTCAAGATGAGATAATGTGGGTGGGGCACACTTGGCTGTACTCAGAGATTACTCCTGGCTCTGTACTCAAAAATCACCACTGGCAGGACAGGGGATCATATAGGATGCTGGGAATCAAACTCAGGTCCGTCCCAGGTTGGCAGGGAGCAATGCAAATGCCCTGTCATTGTGCTATCACTCCAGCCCCTCTACGATTTCTTAACATCACTGATGTACCTTAATCTTCTTGACCCTGTTTCTTCCACCTTGGTCTCATCTGTCTCTTACTCCCCTCCCCTCCACTCTTTTTCTTTTCTTCTCCCTATGCTCTAGGGCCAAGGATGTTACATGTATCCCTCTCTTTAATCCATTACATTCTCTTATTCATTTATTATGAATACCACATATAAGTGATATAATTCTTTAGTAATGATATCATCCTTTTTCTGACTTACTTTCATCTAACATATCTTCCAGTTCAATCCATGTTGCAGAATATTGCATAATTTCATCATTCCTTACAGCTGTGCAGTATCCATTGTGTATATATGAACACTAATCTATTATTGGACATTTAGGTTGATTCCAAATCTTAGCTATTACATTGACTGCTATAATAAGTAATTGTGTTCAAATATCCTTTTGAATTAATATTTTTCTGTAAGATTTTTATTTATTTTAATTAATTAATTAATTAATTTATTTGGTTTTGGGTCACATCTGGCAGTGCTCAGGTGTTACTCCTGGCTCTATGCCCAGAAATCACTCCTGGCAAGCTCTGGAGACCAAATGGGATGCCGGGATTTGAGACATCGTCCTTCTGCATACAAGGCAAATGGCTTACCTCCATGCTATCTCTCCAGCCCAGGATTTTTATTTTTTAAGGATCTTTTTTAAAAAATATATTTACAAAAAATATATATATATATATTTACTTAAGCACCCTGGTTACAAACATGTTTGTAGTTGGGGTTCAATCATAAAAAGTACACTCCTTGGGGTCAGAGCTTTGTCACATCTAAAAGTGTTTAGGATTTATTCCTTGCTCAGGGATCACTCCTAATGATGCCCAGGGAGCATATGTGGGTCCAAGGATAAAAGAGGATCAACTTACTTGATATACTTACTTCGTGCAGATCTGGACTTCATCTGTTTGTTTGTTTGTTTTAGGGCTATACCCAGTGACGCTCAGGGGTTACTCCTGGCTATGTGCTCAGAAATAGCTCCTGGCTTGGGGGACCATATGGGATGGAACCGCGGTCCATCCTGAATCAGCTGTGTGCAAGGCAAACGCCCTACCACTTGCACCACTGCTTCAGCCCCTCATTTTTTTTATTGTGATTCTGTGTTGTACAATACTTTTAATGGTTTCTAATGTACATAATTCATTCTTAGAGTTTCTGTCTGTTAGATAGCTCAAAGGGCTAAGCATATACTTTACATATGGGTAACATGGATTTGATGATGCCAGGTGAATGGTCTCTGGAGTACTGCCAAGAGCATCCCTCGAAGCACAGAGCCTGGAATAATTTCTTGAACTATGTTGAATGTAATTGAAAAAAAAGAAAAAAGACAAAACAAAGCAAAACCAAAAAAAAAAAAAAACAGCTAGGTAAGCATGGGAAAGCAAAATAATTTGTCTAATTTGTTTGTTTGTTGTTTGGTTGGTTGGTTTTTGGGTCACACCCGGGGGAGCTCAGGGGTGACTGCTGGCTCTACACTCAGAAATCACTACTGCCAGGCATGGGGGAACATCTGGGATGCCAGGATTCGAACCACTGTCTGTCCTGGATCGGCTGCTTGTAAGGCAAATGCCTCACTGCTGTGCTATCTCTACGGCCTCTGTCTAATTTGTTTTAAAACTATATTTTGGGTGCTGGAACATAGTATGGTGGGTAAGGCACTCTCTAAGGTAAGGCATGGGTCCAATTCTCTGAATGAGGTCCTTTGAGCACCTCTAATTCCTGACCACAAAGTCAAGAGTAAGCTCCACACATGACTTGAGTGTTGTTCAAAATGAAAAACCAAACTAAACAAAAACAAGATAAGTTAATTTGGATCCCATTATTTCAGTGATCATTTTAACTCTTTTTTGGAAAGCATTGCAAAAAATCATTTCAATTCCTCCTTTCTCCCCCACTTTTCTCAAAAACAGTCAGAGTCACTCAGAGCTGGATCTCATACAAAGTCACAATGGAGAGGTTGAACTCTGAGACCTTAACCTGGACTGTGTGCAAAGTACTATCACCTAAGTATGTTTGTCTAGTCCTTCTCCTAATTATGCCCATGACATTATTACTATAGAACAACTTCCAGGTCATTCCTTCTTAACTTGGTTAGAGCTTAGAGCTCCTCTGAGGTCTTCACCTCCTTTGAGGATCTATTTTCACTGCAGATTTCTCTGAGACTCTAAATCCCTTTCATAAACATTTGCTGGGGTCATGTCTGCATGACCTGTGTCTGGGCTGAAAAGTGAAATGTCTGGTTTGTCTAATATATTCTTTTATGTCCAACATTTAGAGTAGGGAACCAAAAGGATCATAGAACTAAGAATTAATTTTTAAATTAATATCTTTATTTAAACACCTTGATTACAAACATGATTGTGGTTGGGTTTCAGACATATAAAAAACAACCTCCTTCACCAGTGCAACATTCCCATCACCTATGTCCCAAATCTCCATCCTCCCCATCCCACCCCTACCTGTACTCTAGATAGGCTTTCTACTTTCCTCATTCATTCACATTGTTAGGATAAGAACTAAGAAATTATTATAGCAACTGTGTACTGAGCACTGTCCGATGAATGAAAAAGTCAAGCATCATAGTCCCCAAGGGGTTTACATTCTTTTTTTTTGGGGGGGGGGTTTGGGTCACACCCAGCGGTGCTCAGGAGTTACTCCTGGCTGTCTGCTCAGAATAGCTCCTGGCAGGCACGGGGGACCATATGGGACACCGGGATTTGAACCAACCACCTTTGGTCCGGGATCGGCTGCTTGCAAGGCAAACGCCGCTGTGCTATCTCTCCGGACCCAGAGAGGTAACTTAACTTGGTTAGAGCTTAGAGCTCCTCTGAGGTCTTCACCTCCTTTGAGGATCTAAGGAGTTTACATTCTAATAAAAATAAAATAAAATAAGGGGTTTACATTCTAATAAAACCCTCAACCTTTCTGCCTTGCTTCCATCAAAATTTGTCAGAGGTCTTTCATCTCCCTCTATTCTGATGGCTTAGCCTGGTAGCCTGTCAGAATTTTCTTTCTTTTAAAGACTGAATTAAATTTATTGTATGTATATATCATATTTTGTTGATCCATTTTCAATGAATATGGATTGCTTTCTCCTTTCAGCTTTTGTGAAAATGCTGCTGTAGATACAGAAGTACAAGACCCGGGCCGGGCGGTGGCGCTGGAGATAAGGTGCCTGCCTTGCCTGCGCTAGCCTAGGACGGACCGCGGTTCGATCCCCCGGCGTCCCATATGGTCCCCCAAGCCAGGAGTGACCTCTGAGCGCATAGCCAGGAGTAACCCCTGAGCGTCACCGGGTGTGGCCCAAAAACCAAAAAAAAAAAAAAAAAAAAAGTACAAGACCCTCTTTAAGACCTCACTTTTGATATTTTTGTCTTTATATTCTGAAGTAGAATTGCTGAATCATATATTTTTATTTATTTATGGGTTTTGGGCTCTGTGCTTAAAGATCCCTCCTGGCCATACTCACAGAACTTTATGATTCAGGAATCAACTCAGGTTAGGGAACGTTCAATGCAAAGGCCTCAACCCCAGCACTATCATTTTGACCTTGAACCATAAAGTGGTTCTATTTTTGATTATTTGAGGAATGTTACACTGTTTTTGATAGCAGCTGGACTTCTGTTTTACAGTTTCACCCATAGACTACAGTGTGCCAGTTTCTTCACATCTTTGCCAATATTTATTTGCTGTTAATTTTTTGATAGCCATTTCGTGTTTATACAAACACCTCATCTTGGTTTTATTTCAGTCCCCAAAGATTAATACTGTTGAGCATATAAAGATTTATGTGTTTATTAATCATTTTTAATCTTCTTTGGAGAAGAATTATTCTTCCCAATTTTTGGATTGAGTTTGTGTTCTTGAGTTATCTATAGTATGTATATAATTCTCATCCCAGATAGAAGATCTGTAAATATTTTGTGTGTTCCAGTTGCCTTTTTATTCTGTTGGTTATATTCTTTGATATTTTTTAAGGAAACAGATAGTACATCAGGCAGAGCATTTTATAGGGGTCTCCTGAGCACTGCTAGAAGTAATTCCTGGGCACAGAGCCAGGAGTAACCATAGAGCACCACCGATGTGACTTCAAATCAAACCAAACCAATAATCAAACACACACACACACACACACACACACACACACACACACACACACACGCAAACGCACACTCACACAGAGAATAAAAGAAAGAAATGATACATGGATGTTTTTAATTTTTAGAAGTCCAATTTGGGTTTGCTTTTTTTTTGGCTTGGGGAAGGGTAGTGCAAGTGGAAATCAAGGTATCATGCAATGAACTGTTGATCTTTCATTGAGCCACTTCTCCTGCCCTATTGTTTTTTCATTGACTGCTCCTTTCAAGTCCTATGTAAAGATTCATTACCAAATCCAAATTTATTAACCACAACATTTTTATGATTACATAAGCTATTTATAAGTTATATGTATTATATAATTAATATATAAAAACATAGAATTATTATTATGAAAGGGCCTATGTTCTACCCAAAAAGTACAAATTGAGAAATTATTTCATTGAACTCATTGAAATATGTAGGTTTTAGAACTGAGTGCTATGCACTCTTTTCTACCATGCCATTATTGATTGATTTCTCATTTTAAAACTAGAGACTCACACATTTAATTCTCAAAAGTTAAGTTGGTAGTCTGTTTGAGATTAATATAGATATAATATAAAGTCAAAATCGAAATAGAAGCACTTTATGCACTTCTCAAAGTAGGTCTTTGTGTTTTAGTGCATTATGTGTGGGAAAAATATTAGGTGAAGTGTAGTTTATCAGTGGTAACTTCATTAGAGATTCTCAATTTTCTGACCTACATAAGCTAATTTATCAGAACACTTGACAGAAGCATTTCACTGCAGTTCAAGTAAGCTGAGAGGAAAGGTCAACAGTATAACTACAAAGGCCAATCTATTTTAATTGCCTAAGGTTTAAAAAAAGCTTTCTTCTCCATTTACAGTGACTATGAGAGTCATTTCCCTACTTACACAGAGCAGAAAGGATTGAATTGCATATCATAAAAACTTAGAATATAATCAGAAAAACTTTAAGGTTAATTAAATTAATCAGCACTTTGGAAAGTTTATTCCACGAATATTTTTTTTGTAATATTCTATCAAGGAAAATGATTGATAAAATATGCTATTCAGTATGCTTAATTTGCTTTCGCTTTATTAGGGAAAGAAATTAGTGATTCAAAACGATGTTTTTTTTTTTAAAGTGATGTTTTAAATGCATATTAAGTTAATAGTGACAGATATATTTGAAGTTTAAGCTTGAAAAATATAATAAGTTTAGGAGAACTCTGATTTTGCAAGTTATTTCATATCAATTTCATATATTCTATATTATTTATTTATTTTGAATTTCTCTCTCATATAAAAGACGTATTGACTCTTAGATATTTAAAAATTTTTTGTAAAGAATTTCTTTCAGAAGGAGGCTCGGTTTTTTTGCCATGCTTTGCAAGCAAGAGATCCACGTGGATAAATCCTGCCACAGGATCTTTTAGCACTTCTGGACTTGTTCCCTGAGCACTGTTGGTACAAACCAAAAAAATTAAAATAATTTTTTCAAGGTTTTTTATGGAGGAAATGAAGAAGTCAAGCTCTCACTGCTTGGGAACGACATGATACTATATTTAGAAAGTCCTAAAGACTACAAAAAATGCTTCCAGAAGCAATAAATTTGTATAATAAAGGGGGAGACGGGACCAGAGAGATAGCATGGAAGTAAGGAGGTTTGCCTTTCATACAGAAGGACCGTGGTTTGAATTCCAGCATTCCATATGGTCCCCTGTGCCTGCCAGGGGTGATTTCTGAGCATAGAGCCAGGAGTAACCCTTGAGCACTGCTGGGTATGGCCCAAACCCACCCCCCCAAATAAATTTAAAAAAATAAAGGGGGAGGCTACAAAATTAATGCATAAAAATTCATGGCTTTTCTATACGCCAATAAGAAAGAAGAAAGAGATATTTAAAAAATCCCATTTACAATGTGACTCAGAAAATAAAATACCTTGGAATTAATTTAACTAAAGATGTGAAAGACCTATAGAAAGAACACTACAAAACACTGCTTCAAGAAATAAAAGAGAACACAGGAAATGGAAACACATCCTCTGCTCATAGATTTTGAAGATTAACATCATTAAAATGGAAATACTTTCCAAAGCTTTGTATAGATTTAATGCAATCCCTATACCCATGATATTTTTCAAAGAAACAGTTCAAACACTTCTGAAATTTATAGGGAACAATAAACCTTCATGAACTACTAAATCAACCCTTGGGAAAAAAGAAGGCGAAGCATCACTTTCCCCAACTTCAAACTGTACTATACGGTGGTAGTAATTAAAACAGCATTGTAGAAAGACAGACACTCAGATCAATGGAATGAACTTGAATATCTTGAGACAGAATATCTTGAGACAGAACTTCAGGTACATTATCAAGTTTCTTTATAGTCTCCCTTTTAAAAACTAACTATACTTAAAAAATTTTTATGGCTCATGCCAGGAAGGCTTGGGGCATCATGTAGTGCAAGGGAGAAAGTCTATAGCTCCGGCTTCACTATATCTCTGTAATCCTATTTTTGATCCAAATGCTAGCATTAAAATCAGATTGTAAATGATATTCTTTGGTTCATAATTCTTTTTTTTTTTTTTTTGGTTTTTGGGCCACACCCGGTAACGCCCAGGGGTTACTCCTGGCTATGTGCTCAGAAGTTGCTCCTGGCTTGGGGGACCATATGGGACACCGGGGGATCGAACCGCGGTCCGTCCAAGGCTAGCGCAGGCAAGGCAGGCACCTTACCTTTAGCGCCACCGCCCGGCCCCAATTCTTTTTTTTTTAAGGTGAAATTTTCTCTTATTTTATAACAGCACATACAAATTATATTTCCATGTTCATAATTCTTGACTGGAGGTAAGGTAGCATAAAGAAAGTATTGTAGACTGTATGTCATGTCATGCCATGAGAAATCACTATACCCTGCCAAGTCACTAACTAGTTGTACTTAACTTTAGCTGCTGCTGCTTCTTTTTCATTGGGGGGGGGGGCATTTCTAGTAGTGCTCAGGAGCTACTCCCAGTTTTATGCTTATGAATCACTCCTGTTAGTGTTCAGGGCTCTAGTCTCTGTTGGATATCAAATTTGGTCTCCTCCTGTTTGTTCTTGAGCATGTACTTGAACTTGTTGAGCTATCTCCACAGCTCCAACCCTCACTTTTTTTTTGAGGGGGTGCTACATATTAAGGTGCTCTGCACTTCTTCCTGGCTCTGCACTCCTGGTAGGCTCAGGCATTAGATAGAATTTTAGGGACTGACCCTGGGTCAGCCACATGCAAAGCAAGTGTCCTACCTGCTACGCTATCTACCCAGCTCCCACAATCCTAGTTTCTTTTTTCTAGTTTATTTGTTTATTTTTGGTTTTTGGGTCATACCCGGTGGTGCTCAGGGGTTACTCCTGGCTATCTGCTCAGAAATAGCTCCTGGCAGGCACCGGGGACCATATGAGGTGCCGGGATTTGAACCAACCACCTTAGGTCCTGGTTGCAGTTGTGCTTTCTCTCCGGCCCTCAATCCTAGTTTCTTAAACTGCGATATTACAGTCCCTTAGGGGTAATGGAACTGAAAAATGGGGACAGTGAAAATATTGTCTTAAAATAAATAGTGCATCAGTAGAATTTTACTTGTGCACCCTATATGTGTCCCAGAGATAGCATTCATTAAAATTTCTCACTGAAGAAAAGAGTCATGGGTAGAAAAGGTTCAAGATGCCTCAGGTGTAGACAAGTCATTCTCAGAGCCTCACTTTTTATCAAAACAAATATCTCTGTGTCAAGAAAGTAAGGGGGTAGTCTGCTTTAGGAATAAAATCTATTTGGAGTTACCATCCTATCCATATTTCAGAGATCAGAAAGATTTCTCTGAGACAAGAGTTGATACTGAACCCATTTTAGGAAGATGGAGTGTTTATTTTTTTTTTAATTTATTTATTTATGTATTTGATTTTGGGGCCACACCCCGGCAAGTGCTCAGGAGTTTAGTCCTGGCTGTCTGCCTCAGAAATAGCTCCTGCAGGTCGGCGGGGGACCCATATGGGACACCGGGATTTGAACTAACCACCTTTGGTCCTGGATCGGCTGCTTGCAAGGCAAACACCACTGTGCTATCTCTCCAGGCCCTTTTTAAATTTATTTTATTATTTTTTTATTTTCTGGTTTTTCGACCACACCCGTGGTGCTCAGGGGTTACTCCTGGCTATCTGCTCAGAAATAGCTCCTGGCAGGCACAGGAGACCATATGGGACGCCAGAATTCAAACCAACCACCTTAGGTCCTGGGTCGACTGCTTACAAGGCTTACAAGGCAAACGCCGCTGTGCTATCTCTCTGGCCCCATATTGGGACTTTTTGTTTGTTTGGTTTTTGTTGAGAAATTTAACTCATGGGCCCGGATACTCAGGGCTTATTCCTGGTTCTGTGCTCAGAGATTACTATCTGGCAGCCCCCTGTGTTTCCCAAATATTCTGGAAAATGAATGCATGTTATTTGAATGATTCTTCAAGTCAAATATTTGTGTAGGTCACATTTCCATAAATTGCATCATCGCTGGGTTGACAAAGTTCATTGCAACTTTCTCTATTTAGAGTGTTTGGTGAGAATATACTTAGTAAAAGAAAATGTAATTATCTTTCACTGTCTCATAGTCATTGATTTATAACATACAGAAGGGAAAATAGAAGTAATGAGATTACAGAATCTGAATTAGTTTTTGCTGCAAAGAAGTGAGCCACAGGATATTGTGACAACTACAAGTTCAGTAGTATGTAGAGCAGGATTGCTTAAGGGAAGTAGACAGGTTTACAAGAACTCTGATGCCAGGATCCCAGAAATTATGTTTTTAGAAGGATTTGCTAGGATCAAATTTTTTTTTTTTTTTTTTTTTTTGGTTTTTGGGCCACACCCGTTTGATGCTCAGGGGTTACTCCTGGTTATGTGCTCAGAAATCGCCCCTGGCTTGGGGGGACCATATGGGACGCCGGGGGTCGAACCGCGGTCCTTCCTTGGCTAGCGCTTGCAAGGCAGACACCTTACCTCCAGCGCCACCTACCCGGCCCCGCTAGGATCAAATTTTAGCTACAGATTTGGACATGATTTATCGAGGCTGCATTTTAAAAACTTGGGGAAAACTGTAAGAATTGGGTATGTGTTTAAAGAGGAAGTTATTGCAACAAAATAGCCTGAAGAGTTGCCCTATTAGTGCCTTTTGGGGGGCCACACCCAGTGACATTCAGAGGTTACTCCTGGCTGTGTGCTCAGAATCACTCCTGGCTTGGGGGACCATATGGGATGCTGGGGATCGAACTGAGGGCAGTCCTGGATCAGCTGCATGAAAAGAAAAGCCCTACCACTGTGCTATCTCTCCGGCCCTATTAGTACCTTCTTGACACTTGAGTACATGGTTTATTTCACAAACTATGTTTTTTTTCCTCTGAGACCAAAGTGATATGCTCTGCCTATAGATATCCACAGATCTACAATTATAGAGTTTCTATAAATTACCTGCAGAAGTGGGTGCTCCTGTACTTATAATGAACCACAAGTATATTTCCTCCTTAGTAGCCTAATAATGTTTTCTCAGTATTTCTGCAACTGTCTGAAAAATAGCATTGCTTTCTCCCTATTGTTCTTTTTTTTTTTTTTTTTTGGCGGGGAAGAGGTCTTCTGATTGCTCTTTTAAAAGCAAAAATTAAATCAGCAATTCATATGCAAAGGTAACAAACTATTTTCTGACGCCACCAATTTCTTAATGTGAAAGCCATAGTCTGAATGACTATGTGGAGAGTTTCAATTTAAGTTCCCTAGAAGGTATAATAAATCAGAAATATCATCAATATTTTGCTTTTCAAAGTGTGATCCAAGGGCCTGTAAAATCAGTACTAAATATTTATTTGGAATGCATAATCTCAGACCTAACATTAGATTTATCAAACCTCTTGAGTGTTAACTATCTTCTTGTTTGTTTGTTTGGACAAGTGATACCCTGCCACCAAAGCTACCCCCAACAGTATTCAGGAGACTATCTAGTGCAAGGCATTGAAACTGGGGCCCTGTGTATGCCAGGTACAACCCCCATCCCTTTGAGCTACCTCTGTGACCCAACTCTGTATGTCTTAAGATATTCCTTCCTCATTTTGTCAGACCAGGGAGACTTTTTTTTTTTTTTTTTTTTTTGGTTTTTGGGCCACACCCTGTGACGCTCAGGGGTTACTTCTGGCTATGCGCTCAGAAGTTGCTCCTGGCTTCTTGGGGGACCATATGGGACGCCGGGGGATCGAACCGCGGTCCGTCCTAGGCTAGCGCAGGCAAGGCAGGCACCTTACCTCCAGCGCCACCGCCCGGCCCCAAGGGAGACTTTTAAATTTTGCATTCTCTTTATTTTTTACTGATTTTGATTTGATATTTTGGTTTGTTTTGGAGGCAAAGCATTGTCTCTAACTTTCAGATATTTTCTATCTCATCAGTTTGAAGACTTTCTTTCCCTAGGTTTCTTCTTCAAAAATATTGAGGTTCTGATTACTATAGAATTCCATCATAAAAGTGAATTGTTATTCAAGTCAACTTTATACACTTCTTGGGAGTTCTAGAGTATTCCTTAAATATAAAACCACCAAGTGCACAAAAATATAGGGCGTTCCTATCTTTTCTCACATGTCTAGAATGCAAGAGGCCTGGGTTTGATCCACAGCAGTGGATATTCCCATGAGCATCATCGGGGCTGACCCCACCAGCCCAGTGCCCTATTTTTTTGTCTGGGTCCAAAGCAAGACAAATAAAACAAAGCATGTACTAAAGGCACTAAGATGCACTTTATTGTGCAGATGCTTATATTCGAGTTTAGAGTGTATAATGTATGTATGGGACTTCATTTATCTCTCTTCTCTCCTGTCTGCCTTTGTCCAGGAATAGCTCCTGAGTGTCTTTGGGTGTAGCTCTCAAACAAAACAAACAAAATGGCTACCAAAAGTATTACTGTGTACCTTTATGCTATATTCAACATTTTTGTTTTTATTTCTAGCATACACATGGTGGTGCTCAGGACTTATTCCTGCCTCTGTGCTTAGGGATTGGTATGAAGAGCAGGAGATTGAATTTAGGTTGACTGTAAGACAAGCAAGCACCCTATCCTCTATTATCTCTCCAGCACTCAACATTCTGAACCTCAGAATAGTTTTTCTTTTAGTCTTAAACTTTCTAATATTTTATTTCAGAAGCCTAAACTATTTTAAGGAAAGTTTTCATTAGACACTTTGTCTTCTCTATTCTCTTTGGTTATCTATTTTTTTCTATTATAAAAGGGGGGAAATCTCATAGAACTTGTTGACATTTTGAAAGTATGTATCAAGTATATACTATATTTTACTTGTGTATCAGAAGTCATATTTGAAATATACTTGTATGGTACAATGAAATATTTTTTAGTTAGTAAGTACTAAAAATATTGTGGTTAGCTTCATAAAATGCCTTTATTATGAAACCATATGCTCTGTTTCTTCTTTTTCTCTAAAAAAACCTCACTGGATAGGATGATTAAGAAACATAGTCAGGGGGCCAGGTGGCGGCGCTAAAGGTAAGGTGCCTGCCTTGCCTGCGCTAGCCTTGGACGGACCGCGGTTCGATCCCCTGGTGTCCCATATGGTCCCCCAAGCCAGGAGCAACTTCTGAGCACAAAAATAACAAAAAAGAAAGAAACAAAGTCAAATGATTTTACTTAAACATAGCAAGCTACTCCAAATGTCATCAATTGCAGGGCCAGGGAGACAACACAGCGGTAGGGCATTTGCCTTGCATGGAGCTGATCCAGAAGGGACCTGATTTAATTCCTGGCATCCCATGTGGTCCCCAATCCTGACAGGGGTGATTACTGAGCACAGAGCCAGGAGGATTCCTGAGCTCTGCTGGGTGTGACCCAGAAACCAATCAATCAATCAATCACTAAAGTTTAAAAAAAATAAATGCCATCAATTGAATAACAGAATTTCATGGCACAAGAAATAAGATTGGGGACCGGAAAGATAGCATGGAAGAAAGGCATTTGCTTTGTATGCAAAAGGATGGTAGTTTGAATCCTGGCATTCCATATGGTCTCCCCTGTGCCTGCCAGAAGTGATTTCTCATCGTAGAGCCAGAAGTAACCCCTGAGCGCTGCTGGGTGTGACCCGAAAAAAAAAAAAAGAAAGAAGGAAGGAAGGGAGGAAGGAAGGAAGGGAGGAAGGAAGGAAGGGAGGAAGGAAGGAAGGGAGGAAGGAAGGAAGGGAGGAAGGAAGGAAGGGAGGAAGGAAGGAAGGAAGGGAAGAAGGAAGGAAGGAAGGAAGGAAAGAAGGAAGGAAGGAAGGAAGAAAGAAAGAAAGAAAGAAAGAAAGAAAGAAAGAAAGAAAGAAAGAAAGAAAGAAAGAAAGAAAGAAAAGAAAGAAAGAAAGAAAGAAAGAAAGAAAGAAAGAAAGAAAGAAAGAAAGAAGGAAGGAAGGAAGGAAGGAAGGGAGGAAGGAAGGAAAGAAGGAAGGAAGGAAAGAAGGAAGGAAGGAAAGAAAGAAAGAAAGAAAGAGAAGAAGAAGAGAAAGAAAGAAAGAAAGAAAGAAAGAAAGAAAGAAGAAAGAAAGAAAGAAAGAAAGAAAGAAGAAAGAAGAAAGAAAGAAAGAAAGAAAGAAAGAAAGAAAGAAAGAAAGAAAGAAAGAAAGAAAGAAAGAAAGAAAGAAAGAAAGAAAGAAAGAAGATTCTCAGAAGGTGACTGAGAACTCATTCTAAAATTACAACAGACAATCTAGAATCAAGAATTGGGAGAACTCAGCTTCTTGTCAGAGTAATGCTATGATTGTACATGCCAGAACTAACTAGAACTAGAACTATCATGGTTTCTGTTACCTTTCTCAGAGGTGAAAAGCTAACTTTCCAGTGATTTCTTGTAAATAAAGTGCATTCAAGTCATTTAAAACATTCAAATGTCTACTTATCTCTTCAGATATTTCTTGCTTTCATGGTGGTTCTTTACAAATAGAGTGCGGAACATTTCTGGAACACTAGACTTAATGTTCATCATATAGCTTGAACTTCTGCTTGCTTCTTTATAAAAAAAAAATGGCAAGATGAATTGTAGAATGTGCATGTTTTCCTACAATCAATAGGAGTCCACATTTTTTTGCTTTATTTTTGCTGGGAGGGCACACCCTATGATGCTCAGGGATTACTCCTGGTTATGTGCTCAGAAATTGCTCCTGGCTTGGGGGACCATATGGGACACTGAGGGATCGAACCAAGGTCCTTCCTAGACTGGCCAGGTGCAAGGCAAATGCCCTACTGCTGTGCTATCACTCCAACCCCAGAAGTCCACAATTTTAAAATGGAGTGATATAATATGATTAGACGTATTCTCTACAAAATTCAATCTAACAGGGAATTCAAGGACCTAAAATTGACTGCTTAGCAATGATATTATTAGGAGTTTACAATAGGCAGGAAAATATTACCATATATATGATATATATAATAATAATAACTATAATACCAGGTGTTCACTAATGAAACAAACTCTGATTCTTCCTCAACAAACCAATAGTCTATTAAGAAACATACAAATGAATTAACTATTATAATATAATGGAATAAGTGTCAGAATAATATTCAATTTACCAGTCATAATAAACAATTCTATAATTTATATACTGAAATATACATACTCAACTTTTATGCTCCTATTGATAAATGAATAAATACATAATTAAAGTGAAATGTTTCATATCTTACAAATAATTATTATGCAGACAAAATATTATTGAAGACATAGAAGATCTAAATAATTTAAGTACTTATATTAATGTTGGTTCAAATTAAATACCAGTATAGGTTAAAAATAATTAATCCAGAATAATAATTAAGCTGGAAAATATAAATCAATGCAGGTGGTTCTTCCTTTTCATAGTCAGCAATTTCCCACTTTTAACCATCCCCGATCTTCTCTGATGTCTCTCTATACCATGTAAAAACTTCAGAGGGATAATAAAATATTAGTGTTGGAGAAGCTGATGACATTTGTGAAAAAATCATGCAATTTTCACAAGCCACTGCCATTTTCTGTCCTTTATGAAGATGCTGAGTGAGTCCCGTTACTGGAAAAGGAGTAATTTGATCCGGTTGTGTAGTTCCAAATTTAGCAGGTTGCCATGGTTGGAGTAATGACAAATTTGGCTTCACTCCTGAAACAGTTACCTCTGAGCAACATACTCAAGTTGGGTGGAAAGGAAACCAGGAGGACCTAATGGATGCTTTGCTGGTGCTGCTGCCAATATATATCCCCTTATCAATCAAAATATTGGGGAATTTATGAATTTGCTCCGGTAAGAACAACTTCTGAGTAAAAAGTTGAAGGAAAATAATAGCGTTTAGTCAATAATTATCAATAATGAGAAAACAAAAGAAAGAAATTCTCTAAATTGTCACTAAAAAATATTTTAACTGTGTTGAAAAATGTCTTAGTGTTTTTTATTTCTCCTAGAAATTTGAGAGGGTGATTAAAAATCTTAAAAGATGACAGGCTGGGAGACAGTATGGTAGTTAGGGGACATAGCTAGCATGGACCAAGTCTAAGTTAAATGTCTGGATACACAGTGTCCTCTGAACACTCCTGGGCTGTCTCAGAATATTCCTGGCACAATGGGTCTAGGCAGCCTGGCCTCCTGGGCCTTGGATTGAAATGTCATCTGGTTGGCCTTGACCTCTTGAACACTTGGGAGACACTACCCAAATCTTAAAAGGTGATTAAAAACTATAGAAGATGTATGCAAGTACTGAGTCAGATTTGATTGTACTCATGGCTTTTGCCTTTACACTCAAGGATCACTCCTGGTGGGACTTGTGGGCCCGTATATGGTGCTGGGGCTTGAACCTGGGTCAGTTGCATGCAAAGCAATAGCCTGCCTGATGTACTTTATCTCTGGCTGCTAGACTAGATCATTCAAAAATTATAACTTGTTGTGATTATATTTTTATAGTACATAAATGTTTTTGTGCCTAATTCTGCCCCAATTGTGTGTGTATATATATGTATTTTTTTATTTGCTACACAGACATATGGGTGTGTGTGTGCATACCAGAGATTGAACTCTGGACCTCACACATGCCAGCCTGATATATATTTGAAAAGTTTATTTATTTTGGTTTGGATGCTATATCCAGAAGTGCTCAGAGCATATTTTTGCCTCTATGCTCAGGCATCATTTCTTTTTTTTTTTTGTGTGTGTGTGTGTGTGTGTGTGTGTGTGTGTGTGTGTGTGTGGTTTTTGGGTCACACCCGGCAGTGCTCAGGGGTTACTCCTGGCTCCATGCTCAGAAATTGCTCCTGGCAGGCATGGGGGACCATATGGGATGCTGGGATTCGAACCGATGACCTCCTGCATGAAAGGCAAACACCCTACCTCCATGCTATCTCTCCAGCCCCACAGGCATCATTTCTAATGAGGCTTGAAGGAACAAATATGGACCTAGATTGATAGCATGTAAGGCAACTGTCTTACTGCTGTACTACCTCTTAGGCATTTGTTATATACATGTATATAATATATTTTAAGAATGTCTTCTTGTCAAATTATATATGCTTCTGTTTGATCAAAACCTGAATCCATCCTAGTAACAGGTATCTTTTCTCTTTATTTTTCTCTATCTCTCATTTCTTTTTATACTCTTAAAAACAAGAATTACAGTAATGTATATAGGGTTCAGAAAAAAAATCTCAACTATGATATATTGTCCTAAATTATAGGAAAAAAACTATGATAAATGAAGATAGAGTCCTCCATTTTCGTGTTAATCTAATGTAAACAAATACATAGTTAACATATTTCAAGTTTTACTCAAACTATCATTTTCACCTATTTGTGCATAAAGATTGTGCATAAAGGTTACATTGTGTTATATTGTGTATAAAGGTTACAATTTTTATTTAATTAAAGAACTGTTGTTTACAAAGTTATTAATAGTTGAGCATCTAATATTTCAACACCAATCCCACTACCAATGTCAACCACCATCACAATGCTCCCATACTCCATCAATCCCCTCTCCCCAATCCCTATTCTACCCTGTGCCTCCCACCTTGACAGACACATTACAAAGTTCAGACGTTGTAGTTTAGACCTCATGTTTTCAGTGTTATTTAAATGTATAGTGTTGAGGGACCGGAGAGATAGCATGGAGGTAAGGCGTTTGCCTTGCATGCAGAAGGTCGGTGGTTCGAATCTCGGCATCTCAAATGATCCCCCGAGTCTGCCAGGAGCGATTTCTGAGCATAGAGCCAGGAGTAACCCCTGAGCACTGCCGGGTGTGACCCAGAAAACCAAAAAATAAAATAAAATAAAGTAAAATAAAATAAAATAAAATAAAATAAAATAAAATAAAATAAAATAAAATAAATGTATAGTGTTGGGGCCAGAGCGGTGGTGCAAATGGTAGGGTGTTTGCCTTGCATGAGCTAACCTGGTTCTATCCCCTGGCATTCCATATCGTCCTCCCAAGACAGAAGTGATTACTGAGCGCATAGCCAGGAGTAACCCTTGAGCGTCAATGGGTGTGGCTCAAAAACCAACCCCCCTCGAAAAAGTATAGTGTTGCTTTGAATGTATTGCTATGACACTATTTACATTTACATTTTCGTGTCACAAATGTAAATAAAAACAGAAATAGCTAAATTTTTTATTCTATCAATGAAGCTTATAAACATATTAAAAATTCAGCGGTCAACTTAAACATTTGAGAGGAATATATAAGTTTTCGAATTTCAACTATGGTACACAAGCAAAAAACCTTTGGAGACAACTGATTTAGGCAAATAAGTATGGAAAATTATATAAATCAGTCTCGGCCCCTTGAAGGAAGCCCATCTTCTATATATAGCAGATTTCAGTGGACAGCTGTATCAAATGGGTGGAGGCTGCTTGAAGGTGTGGAAAAACACTAAGTTGCTTTGCTTATTTTCTGTTGTGAAACTTTTTAAACTCTAATATTTATCAACATAATTGAGGCTAACATTCTTTGTTGTTATTTTTGTAAAATGGGCTTTATTTTCCAGTAAATAATACCAGTATTAAGGCACTTGCCTTGCACACCACTTTTCACTACTTATCTCTGAGCAGGATACTGGCCCCCTAAGTATAGGAGGCTACATTCTTTTTTTTTTTTAATATAAATCTTTATTAAGCATCATGATTATAAGCATGTTTGGACAGTGGAAATAGCTTTCATTAGTAATATGGTAGAAAATATGCAGCTGGAGAGGGCTATATTGGGTACAATCTGGCTAGTTTCTCTGAAAGCCAGACATTGTTAGTTTTTCCAGGAAATCTTGGTAGACTTCCTTTCACTACTTAGGTACAAGCAAGAATTTTGGGAGAAATTGAGCAGGTAATTGATGTAGCTTGTTGGCAAATTCTCACAGGCAGTTGGGTGTCTTCAACTTAGAAGCACTTCCCTCCATGACTTGGGCTTAATTCCTTGCTATAGGGCTGACTGGGCAGTCACTGATATTTGTGGGTATGTCCTGTCACTCACTTTCATCGTGCTACTCTTTTTTTGGTTTGTTTTGGAGTCACACTTTGTGGTGTTGAGGGGATCATGTAGTGCTGAGAATCAAAACCCGGCCATTGTCATGCAAAGCATACACTCAACCCATTGAGCCATTCAACTTTTTAGACCTGTATTATGTTAATACTCTTTTTTTTTTTTTTTTTTTTTTAGTTTTTTGGGCCACACCCGGCGTTGCTCAGGGGTTACTCCTGGCTGTCTGTTCAGAAATAACTCCTGGCAGGCACGGGGGACCATATGGGACACCGGGATTCGAACCAACCACCTTTGGTCTTGGATTGGCTGCTTGCAAGGCAAACACCGCTGTGCTATCTCTCCAGGCCCATGTTAATACTCTTAATAAGGTCTATTCAAACTAAACATAGTTTCAGAATCCCTGCTTTTTAAATTCCTTCCCCTTACTATTTCTCAGAGTTTGAACACAGTAACCTAGTTTAGCTAAAAGAGTGAGTTCAATTTATACTATAAAGTCTGTTATTGCCATAAGTCTGTGATCATGATACCAGACTTTTGTGAATCCATACATTGATTTCTCCAGAATCATGTAAAACTCAGATAAAACTGGATTTGGGGGAATTCCATCATACACTGTCCCATTGTCTCAAAAATATTTCCTCTACCTTGGTCAGGACAAGGGCTCAGTGCTGGGCATTGTTATCCCCTATAATTTTATTTCATAAATTTATTGAGTTTCCTTATGTCTAGCCTGAAAATATATACATATACATACATACATATATTCACATACACACACTTTTTTTCCAGTGCTCTGCTGAGGATCAAACCCAGGTTTCATGTAATGCATACATGTACTTTATTGCTGAATCACATTTCTGGCAGGCCTGTACTAAGTAGCCCACAATCTCAAATTCATGATCTCGGAGGAAAGGGAGTAGATTATTGATGTCTTTACAAATGGAAAATGTCAACTATGAATAACTTTTTAAATCATGGTTTCTTAATAAAGAATTCAAAAACATTTCTTATTTATTTATATGTTGGTTTTTTGGGCCATACCCAGTGGTGCTCAAGGGTTACTCCTGGCTCTGTGCTCAGAAATCACTCCTGGCAGCCTCAGGGGACCAAATGGGATGCTGGGGATCGAACCAGGTCAGCTGCATGCAAGGGAAAACGCCCTACCCTTTGTGCTCTTTGTACCCTTTATTGCTCTGGCCCTTGAAATATATTTCTTTTTTTTTAAATATATTTTGAGTTAATACAGAAATCCAGACACTTAAACTTCATAAACCTTCCTTGGCACTCTAGCTATATTTATTCCTCTTTTTTTTTTCTCTTTTTTTAAATTGGTTTTTGGGTCACACCCAGTAGTGCTCAGGGGTTACTTCTGGCTCCATGCTCAGAAATCGCTCCTGGCAGGCATGGGGGACCATATGGGCTGCCAGGATTTGAACCAATGACCTTCTGCATGAAAGGCAAACGGCTTACCTCCATGCTATCTCTCCGGCCCCTATTATACCTCTTTTCTTTTTTTTTTTAGTTTTTGGGTCACACCCGGCGGTGCTCAGGGGTTACTCCTGGCTTTTTGCTCAGTAATAGTTCCTGGCAGGCACGGGGGACCATATGAGACACCGGGATTCAAACCAACCACCTTTGGTCCTGGATCTGCTGCTTGCAAGGCAAACACCGATGTGCTATCTCTCCAGGCCCCCTATTCCTCTTTTCTAATGCCAGCTCTACCTTTCTGACTGGGTAATGCTAATCCTGTACAGTGTACATGTGAAGATGTGGATATATATATATATGCATGTATATTGGTTCTATATAGCTTTCTCTTAATGTCATTTCTCATATTAAAAAAATAGTCCCTTTTGCTTACTATTTCTTTGCATTTCTCCTAATGGTTTCAACTCTGAGCAAGACTCAATTAATACCAGGCCAAGTGTGACACTGTTTAAATCAATGTAGTCCAGAGATCTTTGACTGTTACTTGGTAGAAAGTCCTCATACACACCTATTTTGGGGCAGTTTCCCCATAACCATCTAAGACCTTTCTGTAGTTCTAGCAACTTGAGGGAAATAGCGTGAATAGCGTAAACCCTCATTGCTTATGGTAGTAATTCCTCACAGGTATTACTAAACTCTATGGGTATAGCAAAATATACTTGTTCTGGGGCCGGAGGTAAGACATTTGCCTTGCATGCAGAAGGACAGTGGTTCAAATCCTGGCCCGGCATCCCATATGGTCTCCTGAGCCTGCCAGGAGCGATTTCTGAGCATAGAGCCAGAAGTAACCACTGAGTGCTGCCAGATATGACCCCAAAACCAAAACAACAACAACAACAAAAACAAAAGCAAAATATACTAGTTCTTTTTCTGTCCTGTCAGTGATCAAACCTTAAGATAATGTGGGTGGGGCCCGGAGAGATAGCACAGTGGCATTTGCCTTACAAGCAGCCGATTCAGGACCAAAGGTGGTTGGTTCAAATCCCGGTGTCCCATATGGTCCCCCGTGCCTGCCAGGAGCTATTTCTGAGCAGACAGCCAGGAGTAACCCCTGAGCACCGCCGGGTGTGGCCCAAAAACCAAAAAAAAAAAAAAAGTTAATGTGGGTGGGTACAATGAAATATTTTTTTTAAAAATAAATTTGCCCTCTTAACCTTCAAATGCTCATAATACTTAGAATTCTCAGGTATCTACTGCCACCATGTGGCTATTTATATTTATTGATATTGAACGCTAGTGTTTCCCAGTTAAAACTGATATTCTTCCAGAATTTTAAATTTTGTTTCGGTGTCCTTTAACCTCTTAATCTGGTCTCCTCAGCTTATCCTGTGACTTGTGGTCACCTTACATTGTGATTCACAGTGAGTTTCCATTATTAAGCAGTTCTCAACTCTAAGTCATATATCTGATACCCTCAGTGACTTTTAGTTTTTTAGTAAATTTGTTTGATTCTAAAATGGCATCCAGTAATCTTTCTGCTTGTATTAAAGCCTATGCAGTCCTTCCTCTAAACTGTGCAAAGCTACTCACCACTTTTGTTGTTGTTGTTATTTTTGTTTTTAGGCCAAACCAAGTGGTGCTCAGGGGTTATTCCTGACTCTGCTCTCAGAAATCACTCTTGACAAGCTCAGGAAACCATGTGGGAGGCTGGGGACCAAACTCAGGTAAGGCTGCATGCAAGGCAAATGCCCTACCCGCTGTGCTATTTATTGCTCCAGCCCAATGACTCACCACTTTTTAACCAACAGCATAAAGCAGAGGCCACGGATACTTCTTGCATGGTTATAACTATTGTGCATTGTAACTTCCATATTGTAAAAGTTTTTTTAGCTCTTTATTTCTTCACTAGTAGTGTTAATTCTTTCCCCTTTCCACCTTCTCAACTTTCACTAGTGTTGAGACGACTGAAGGTTGCCTAGTCATGGTGCCATTCCTTTAGTGGCAATGCCCACACTGATTGGCATGTATCCATTTTGATTGTGGTGCTCACAAGAAGCACTTTGGGGCTCACAGCTGGGTTGTACTTCCTAGCTGTGCAATTCGCAAAGCATTTTCAGTTGCGGTGCTGACTGGAGGTAGCAGTCTGGGTTTTAAGTGTGTGTGTGTGTGTGTGTGTGTGTGTGTGTGTGTGTGTGTGTGTGTTTATTGCTCATCCATCTCTCTGGTTGTGGTGTGTCTGGAAATGACTTGCGCCAGGAATCAGACTGCAGAACTGCCAGAATCATTCTGGGTGCATGTGGGACACAGGAGCTACAAAGCTGCATTCAGAGGCTCAGGCAGGCTCTTTTTACCACTGCCCTAGGCTGCCAGCAGATGCCCTCAACTGCTTTCTGTATTCATGCATTAAGCTTCCATATTTGGTTTCTATTTAAGAGCAAGTCCTTGCCAACACTTTTATGATAGTCTCCTGCAAGAGTTTGAAGTAGAAGATCAGTGTGCATGTGTTTCTTGTTTGTGAAAGAATAAATGTATATTTGGAGTTTTTTTTTTTTGGGGGGGGGGATAAGAATTGAGGTTCTAGGCCCTGATAAACAGTGTCAAAGCAGGGGCATTAAGCAAATGAGACAGAAAAATGCAATTACCATGTCTGTACCCTACCAGTTCCAGAGACTCACTCTGTTCTCAAAAGTTATTAAACCAAGCCATGAAAAATTATGGGTGCACTGGCTATGTAGCTAAATGTTGTTGATTTCAGGAGGAAAGGAAGGGCCATGTCCCTACTCTGCCAAAGCCACTCCTGCTGTACCCATCACCCATGACTGACAATGGTACATCTTCACTACTCATCTACAACTCTCTGCAGAGCTATCAATATGACCCAACCTCCAGGTATACCTGTATTGGGGCTGATATAACCAGGACTTTTTTTGAATGAGTGAGGGCACTCTGCACTACCCACTTCTCATACTTTCTGAACACCTGGTAGCTGGAAACATGACCCACAATTGCAGTATTAGCAATAGTGCTTGGAATTCCTGGTCAACTTTATTTTTGTTTAATACGGTCACCCCATATAAACACCTGGATGAAGACACCAATGTGTATCTGATGCCATCTAATCTTTTTTAATATTTATTTAAACACCTTGATTACAGACATGATTGCGATGGGTTTCAATCATAAAAAACACATCCCCCTTGACCAGTGCAACATTCCCATCACCACTGTCTCAATCTCCCTCCTCCCCCACACCCCGCCTGTATTTGAGAAGGCATTCTACTTCTCTACTCATTAACATTGTCACCATAATTGTTTTTTTTTTTGGGGGGGGCCACACCCGTTTGACGCTCAGGGGTTACTCCTGGCTATGTGCTCAGAAATCGCCCCTGGCTTGGGGGGACCATATGGGACGCCGGGGGAATCGAACCGCAGTCCGTTCCTTGGCTAACACTTGTAAGGCAGACACCTTACCTCTAGCGCCACCTTCCCGGCCCCTAAGAATTTTTTTTTTTTTTTGGTTTTTGGGCCACACCCGTTTGACGCTCAGGGGTTACTCCTGGATATGCGCTCAGAAGTTGCTCCTGGCTTGGGGGACCATATGGGACACCGGGGGATAGAACCACGGTCCGTCCAAGGCTAGCGCAGGCAAGGCAGGCACCTTACCTTTAGCGCCACCGCCCGGCCCCACCATAATTGTTAGTGTTATTTTTCTAACTGTACTCACCACTTTTTGTGGTGAGAAAAGCCATCTAATGTTAAAAAAATAAATGAAATAAAAGAATAGATAACTAGCAACAAGAACATTGACAATGACTTAATGACCTCATTGGAGATATGATAATTTTCACAAATTTTCTTGTTGCTGTACATTTTCCTCTTCCTTCTTATTTTTATTTTTTTTTGGGAAGGGGCCACATCTGTGATGCTCAGGGGTTATTCGTGGCTATGTGCTCAGAAATCACTCTTGCCTTGGGGACCATATGGGACACTGCAGTCGTCCTAGGTTAGAGTGTGCAAAGCAAATGCCCTACTGCTTGTGACACTGCTCTGGCCCCTCTTCCTTCTTTTTTATTTTTCTTTTTAAAATATTTTTCTCCTTATCAGGAAATAAGTGTATTATGATCACCTATGTCAACTATGTGATACATGCTCTTTAAATAAATTAAATAATTTTTTTAATGAGACAGCTTGTATGGCACTTGTTTGCAGCTGACCTGGGTTTGAGCCCCAGCATCCTGTATGGTTCCTTAAGTGATCCCATATGGTCTCTCCAGGAGTGATCACTGACACTGAGTGCAAAGCCTCGAGCTTCACCAGGTGTGGCTCAAACACAACATATACAAAAAATAGAAAAAGAGAAAATAAAACGAGAGAGAAATAAGCAAAAAAAAAAAAAAAAAAAAAAAGCACAGAGCCAAAGTGCTCTTAGCTTTGTGAATTAAGGGCCATAAATATTCTTTTGGGGCTGGGGTGCTCAGGGGTTACTCCTGGCTCTGCATTCAGGGATCACTCCTGGAAGGTTAGGGGGACCATATGGGATGCCAGGGATCAAACCTGTATTTGTCCCAGGTCGATGCATGCAAGGCAAGTGCTGTGCTATTACTCTGGCCCATGACTACTCTCTTCTTCTTCTTCTTCTTCTTCTTCTTCTTCTTCTTCTTCTTCTTTTCTTTCTTCTTCTTCTTCTTCTTTTCTTTCTTCTTCTTCTTCTTCTTCTTCTTCTTCTTCTTTTCTTCTTCTTCTTTTCTTCTTTTTCTTCTTCTTCTTCTTCTTCTTCTCTTCTTCTTCTCTTCTTCTTCTTCTTTTCTTCTTCTTCTTCTTCTTCTTCTTCTTCTTCTTCTTCTTCTTCTTCTTCTTCTTCTTCTTCTTCTGCTTCTGCTTCTGCTTCTTTTTCTGCTTCTTCTTCTCCATCTCCTCCTCTCCCTCCTCCTCCTCCTCTTCTTCTCCTTATTATTATTATTATATAATTTCTTTATTTAAGTTCTATGGTTACAAACATGTTTATAATTGGATTTTATTGCTCAATCCTTTTCACCTTCCCTGCCACCAATGCCCCTCATTTCCTTCCTCCCCCATCCCCTGCCTGTCTTCAAAACAGATATTGTATTTCTCTATCATTGTCATGGTAGTTGTTAGTGTAGTTATTTCTCTAACTGCACTCACTACTCTTTGTGGTAAGCTTCCTATTCTGGGCTGGTTCTTTTGACTCTCATCTCTATTGCCTCTGGGAATTATTACTATATTGTCTTTAATTTTTCTTAAATCTCACAAATGAGTGAGACTATTCTGTGTTTATCTCTTTCCCTCTGACTTATTTCACTCAACATAATAGTCTTCATATCCATTCATGTATAGGACAATTTAGTGACTTCATTTTTCCTAACAGCTGTGTAGTATTCCATGATGTAGACGCACCACAGTTTATTTAGTCACTCATCTGTTGTCAGGTATCTGGGTTGTTTCCAGATTTTGATTATTGTAAAAAAGAGCTGCTATGAACATAGACTTGTGAAAAGCATTATTGTATTGTGTATTTGTAGCCCTAGGGTATATCCCTAGTAGTGATATTGTTGGATCATATGGGAGCTCAATGTCCAGTTTTTTTTAAAGGAATATCCATATATTTTCCAGAAAGGCTGGACTAGACAGCACTCCCACCAGCAGTGAATGAGAGTTCCTTTCTCCCTACATCCCCGCCAGCATTGGTTGTTCTTTGTAATGTGTGCCAGTCTCTGTGGCATGAGATGATATCTCTTTATTATTTACATCTTCCTGATTATTAGTGATGTGAAACATTTTTTATGTGCCTTTTGACCATCTGTATGTCTTATTTGAGGAAATATTTGTACATTTCTTCTCCCAATTTTTGATAGGGTTATATATTTTGATAGGGTTATTTATTTTATTCTTGTTATATATTTGATAGGGTTATATATTTTATTCTTGTTAAGTTCTGTTTATCTTAGATATTAGCTATTTATCTGGTGGGTTTCTCCCATTCCGTAGGTAACCTTGATCACCAGATATAGTCAATTAATCTTTGACAAAGGAGCAAGAAACGCAAAATGGAGTAATGAAAGCCTCTTCAACAAGTGGTACTGGGACAACTGGTCAGTCACATGCAAATAAGCGAATTTAAACCTCTATCTAATACCATGCACAAAAGCCAAATCAAAATGGGTGAAAGACCTTGATGCCAGACCTGAAACTATAAGGTATATATAGAAGAAAATGTAGGCAAAACATTCCTTGACTTTGAGACTAAAGGCATCTTCAAGGAGGGAACACCACTGTCCAAATAAGTGGAAGCAGAGATAAACAAAAGGGACTACATTAAACTGAGAAGCTTCTGTACCTCAAAGCTTACTCTTAAGTTTACACTCAGGAATTACTTCTGGTGAGTTTAGGGGATGCTATGGGTTGAACCCTGGTCAGCTGCATGCAAGTTTATGCCCTTCTTACTGTACTATTATTTCAGTCCCAATATCTTTACTTTTTTAAAACATTTTATCTATTATAAAATATATTTGGTTGTGATATTATTTTTTTTATTGGTTTTTGGGCCACTCCCGGCGGTACTCAGGGGTTACTCCTGGCTGTCTGCTCAGAAATAGCTCCTGGCAGGCACGGGGGACCATATGGGACACTGGGATTCGAACCAACCACCTTTGGTCCTGGATTGGCTGCTTGCAAGGCAAACGCCGCTGTGCTATCTCTCCGGGCCCAAGTTGTGATATTATTTTAACAATGATGTTAATGTTGATAATTATGATTTACAACTTTATCATTTGTTGAAAACATTTCCTCCCCCCAAATCTACAATATTGACAAAATGAGCTTTTGTGGAATGATTAAGTAATTTGGAAAAAAAAAGGTTTTTTTTTTTGCATTATGGTTATTTTATTGTGAAGAAAATATAAAGGCATTGATATGCTTTTGTCCTCCAACCCTTGAAATGAGAGGGAATTTTGTACTTTTTTTTATGAATTAACAAGAACATACTGTCAATGATTCATGGCTCATAGCTTATTTGTCAGCGTTCCTACAAGCTAAGCTATACCCACTGGTAGAAAAACGATAATAGTGGAGTTACTGACCTTGCCGTTACTATATAAAGAGTAAAATAAGTGATTAAGTTCATTATCCTGTACTGAACTTTCATCTGACTAAATAATGGGATTCTTCTAGATTTAGCATAAAGATACTGGTATTAGAAAATTAATTTTGCTTTTATAATAACTCATTAAAATTAGCAAGAGTACTGCAAAATATGATTATATGTTTCCCTTAAGAGAGGTCATACAATAGAAAGGTTTGGGATCACAACAGCTGCAGGAAACAAATCCCATCCGGGACACCCTTAATACTGCGGGGTCACTAACAAGTGCCAGCTCTAATATGATATCCTGACAACGAGGAAAATGGGAACAACTTGACCTAAGAGCAGGTTATCCTACCTTACCAGCTAACGACAAGACAAGATCAGAAGACTTGTCACCCTTTGGTAGATCCAAAAGCCAAGATCGCGATTTACAGATGACTGGCTGCTAGAACCATAACCAGATTGTATACATCTTGGGACCAATAAAAAAGCCCTAGTTGGGCCGGGGGGTGGCGCTAAAGGTAAGGTGCCTGCCTTGCCTGCGCTAGCCTTGGACGGACTGCGGTTCGATCCCCCGGTGTCCCATATGGTCCCCCAAGCCAGGAGCAACTTCTGAGCACATAGCCAGGAGTAACCCCTGAGCGTTACCGGGTGTGGCACAAAAACCAAAAAAAAAAAAAAAAAGCCCTAGTTTAGGGAAAATTTTATTATAAGTGTTATCTAGGGGGGCTGGAGCAATATCACAGTGAAAGGCATTTGCCTTGCATGGGGCTAACCCAGGACACACTCAGTTATCAATTATCACATCTGCTCCACAAGCCTGCCAGGAGTGATTTCTGAGCACAGAGCCAGGAGTAACCCTTGAGCACTGCTGGGTGTGACCCAATCCTCCAAAAAAGTGTTATTTGGGACAGAAATAGAGTAAAGGAATACTATATAAATAGAATGCTTTGCTTCAGCTAACTCCAGTTGGATTCCTGGCACCACACACAGTCCCCTGAACATTACCAAGAATAATCTTTGAACACAGAGCCATAATAAGTCCCAAGAAACAGCTGGGCTGGTCCACTCCCCAAAATTAAAAAATGTATTATCCTGACTTTCTAATGTTTTGTGCATTCAAGAAATGAATGTTTATTTTTTTACTTAATGTATGTCTGCTGCTCCTCATTCTGAGAACATAGTTTTTTTTTTTTAAATAAAGACTAAATGTTTCTATATATAAAAGGTTTTAACTTGAAAGAATAAACCCATATTCTAATAAAAAACATTTTGGGTTGGGGAAAATGATTCAGGGGAAGGAATATATTTTTGTATATGGAAATCCTAGGTTTGATTCTTGGCATACCAAGTTCTCATAAATATTATGCTGTGAATAGTCTTGGGGACATGGTGGGTTCTTTTCCCACAACAAAAGCACTTGAAAATCTAACTTAAAAAATTTTTGTTGGGGCTGGAGAGATAGCATGGAGGTAAGGCATTTGCTTTGCATGCAGAATAACAGTGGTTCGAATCCCATCATCCCATATAGTCCCCCGAGCCCGCCAGGAGTGATTTCTGAGCATAGAGCCAGGAGTAACCCCTGAGCGCTGCCGGGTGTGACCCAAAAACCAAAAACAACAACAACAACAACAACAACAAAAAACCAAAAACCAATTGTGTTATTAATCTACTACAAAAGACAGTTAAAAAGATGTTAATAGTAACTACAACCAACACGCCTGTTGACCCATGCTTGGTGGCCCCTCAGGCCCCCATCAAACTATGGACTGTTGCATGATACCGGAATCAGCTTCAGCATAACCCCTAGTTCAAGGACAATATAGGGTTCTGTAATGCCGCAAAACATGTCTCAAACTCAACTATCACCTGTTGTCTTCAAATACCCTTGTTTTCTTTCTTTTTTTTTCTTTTTAAAACATAAAAGGGTCACATGCATCTCTTTTGTATATCTCAGATGTATTCCCTTACCTCTATAATTCTTTTCAAATATCCTCATATATTTTTTTGCCCACTAGATTAGTTATTTGATTGTTTGATTTTTCCCCCTGTGAGATCTGTTTTATAAGCAATACTGGTAGAAGAGTAACTCTGTATAGATTTCACGATTATACCAAGTTACAGGAAATGTTAGACTTTATTCGTTGTCCCCTAGATGCACCAACAATATCTTGTGGCATTGTTTCTCTTTTGCATAGGCACATTAAAATGGGAAAATAATCCATATGCAAACAAGTTTTTATCTAATAGAGATGGGAACACAAATTTGGTAATGTAATTAGGCCTTTTACCCTGAACATTGGCATAATGATTTGCTCAGGCCTCAGAAGAATGGGCATCGCCCACACACACCTGAACTATGGAAACAACCACAATTGTCTTTAACACTCCCAGGATCCAAGCCTCTACCAGAGAAGACCTACCACTGCTTTGGCATTGACTTACTCCAAAGAGTACTCCCAACACCCAGGTGACTCAGCAACAGTCTGCATGCAGGGCAGATCACTCTGCATTTAATGATATGCTGAAACTAGAGGATGCTCTACATCAGCCTGACATCGACGAAAGAAATGCACAGAATCCAGAGTCTTTAAATATAAAAGTCTGATACCAACTATAGCTAAAGTATGAAAAAGTTTCACCAGGACCTTGAGAATGACTGGAGTTGGATAGACTGGTATGCCTGGAACCCAGAATCTGTCTTATGCCAATACACTTCTGGGGTGAGGCCTTTTTGTAATCAAGTCAAGGACTTTTTTTCCATTTTCTCCATTTTTCTGGACCTCTGCAAACATTGGAGATTGCCACTATCACACCTTTACAATATTTTTTTACTCTTATTCTTTAAGGAAAAAAAATACAACTTACTGAACTTAAAAACAAATTACTGTAGTAGAATGCCTGTCTCGAATACAGGTAGGAGATGGGAAGTGGGGAGGGGTTAATGTTGCACTGGTGAAGGGGGGTGTTCTGGTTATGACTGTAACCCAAATATGATCATGTTACTTAAATAAAAATATTTTAATAAAATAAAAAAAGATGTTGATAGTTGAATTTCAGCCATACAATGTTCCAACACAATGAAAAATTAAATTAACATTTAAACAACACTACATCAACCAAGATATACTAAACAATTTTAGAGTAAATTATAGTTATTTTATTACCAAAATTTGGTAAATAGATTATTACTGAATAGATCTAGGTTATTACTAAGTTGATACCATTTTCTTTCTTTCCTTGATTTAAAAAAGTTTCTTTTTTTGTTTTTAAAAATGATCAGATTTAGCACCAAATCCAAAGTCAACGGCACCAGAATCGATACCCAATCTACAGCAAGCTATACACAAAGGAGACCTTTTACACAAGCATTCTAAGGGGCAAAGGGGGTAAATAAGGGATGCATGCTGGGAACAGGGGTGGAGGGAGGACAACACTGGTGGTGGGAATGGCCCTAAATCTTTGTCACTATGAACCTTAAATATTATTGTAAAAGACTTGTAATTCACTTTGATTACAATGAAAATTATTATAAAAATGAAGATAATAGTAGGTCTGGTTGAATTTATTTTAATATAACCATAACTGAGAGGAAATAATGGAGGTTGTTTATTGTAATCATCATTTTACAGTGGTCCTCAAACTATGGCCCGTGGGCCACATATTGTATTTGTATTTGTTTTGTTTCTTCATTGCAAAATAAGATATATGCAGTGTGCATAAGAATTCGTTCATAAGTTTTGTTTTTACTATAGTCAGACCCTCCAATGGTCTGAGGGACAGTGAACTGGCCCCCTGTTTAAAAAGTTTGAGGACCCCATGACTTTATATAATGTCTCTGTATCTTTATATTATGGAGATTTTTATTATGATTTGGTAGAACTGAGACAATCTTTTAATATTTTACTGTGATCTGTGATATGTCAGTAGCATATAATCATAAAGTTTTAATATTATTTTGAACTAAACTAAAATGTATAAGAGAACATTACAATTAAAGAGGATAAAGGATGCTTACTGAGTTTTCATTCTATTTAATAATCTGGTTTTAAAATGAACTGAAGTTCACACTGAATTTGAAGATGAGTACAACGAAAGGTTTCCTAAGTCCCTATCTTTCTACCACTTCTGACCTTACACTTATCATTTTTTAGTTCCTGAAAAAAGAATAGAAAATAATTGATATCTTAGAGTGGATGGGAATTTTCATACACTATATTATCGCTTGCTTAGCAAAACACATTTTGAGAAGGACCTGAGGGGTTAATAATACAGAAAGTGAATAGCAGTTCATGATAACTGCTTAGATATGATAATGGTAATTTATGTAATGTGTTCTTTTCCACTCCAATAGAGGCTGTGTTCTGGGCATGCTTTCAAAATCCTTTTGGTATCTGAGTGATGAGATATCATCTCATGAAAATGACACAGCAAGCCTGATTATGTGTCATTATCTCCTCTTACAAATGAAGAGAATGAAGTTGGTGGGTTAAGCAACTGATTATTAGATCAACCGGCCTTAAAGAGCATTCAAGTTCAGTGCTGATTTGGGTGAGAAGTCAAAGAGAACCTGAACTTTATACTTTGCCATTTTATAAAGGAGGAACTAATATTAATTTTGTTTATCAGATAAGCCTCATGTAATGACTGAGACCTTTGATAAGCCTTAAAGAGTGACTGGTATTTAGAAGGTAGACAGAAAGAAAGGGGACAGCATGAGAAAATTTAAAACCTACTAATGAGGGGGGGTAAAAAAAAACCTGCTAATGAAACTTTGTGTTTAATGGGTTGATTCAGTCAGTAGTATCTGCTGGGTTAGTAATAAGAATGTTCTTCTTGTAACCAGATGATGCTGAGCTTTATTTATTTATTGTGGAGGTTTGGGGCCAAACCCCACAGTGCTCAGAACTTACTTCTGACTCTGCACTCAGGGATCATTCCTGGAATGCTCAGAAGACCATGTGGGGTGCTAGAGATCAAATGAGTGCTGTGTGCAAGACAGATGTTTACCCACTGTACTATCACTCCAGCCTTGATAGAGTGCTTTAAATTCCAGAAAAAAATTATTTAACTCTAAGAGCAATGTAAGCCACAAAACATTGTTGATAAATGCATTGTTTTTAAAAGATTAATCTGTGACTGAGGGCATGGCTTAAGGGTAGAGTTTATGCTATGAATGTTTGAGACTCTGGGTTTAAGTTTTAGCATCACATCCTGCCCTCTAGCCCTTCTAGTGTGGTCCACATGGACCTTGAGCATGGGGGTTAATTGGTTAATTAATAATAATAAGTTAATTAATAAGATTAATATAATGTTGGGCTATTTTCAGTGGGACTACTGGGGTTTATGAAAGATGATGTTAGTTATCTTTGTCTTTAGCCCAACAAATTTAAGCATAGATAATATAGTACATATCTGTTATTTTTTTGTTTGTTTTTTGTTTTTGGGCCATACCCGTTTGATGCTCAGGGCTTACTCTTGGCTATGAGCTCAGAAATCGCTCCTGGCTTGGGGGGGGGACCATATGGGACGCCGGGGGATCGAACCACGGTTCCTCCTATGCTAGCGCTTGCAAGGTGGACACCTTACCTCTAGCGCCACCTTCCCGGCCCCGTACATATCTGTTATTGATCAATCTTTATGTTCAGGTATTGAATTAAATATCTAGTATTTATTATCTGAATTAATCCTCAATATTTTAAGGAAACTATTATGATCTTTATTTCAGAACTAGGAAACATTACAAAATAAAAAAACCAACCAGTTTACAAGTTAATAGAACTGGCTAGGGTTCAAGCAGGGGTACTGTGAGAATTAAGAAAACCAAACACAAGAAAGAAAAAGTAGGGAGTTAAGGGAATCACAGTCTTGTGGACTAAGAGTCCTTGTGAAAATGTCCCACATGTTGTATTTCCAACCCTATGTGAGCAGGTCTGAAACAGGGTTGCTGTGTGAATCAATAAACCAAGACAGTCATGAGGGAGAAAAGCAGGGAGTTGGTGGTTTCTAGCCTTGTGGTCTCCAGGCTTGCCAATCTGAAATCTCTCTTTATTCACCAGCTCAAATCCAACCAGGATGGGGAAGTTTGAGTGAGAGACAAAATTATCTATCAAACTAATCTAGTTTAGGTAGACTCGTATGTGTCAAAGGGATGGTGAAAAGGAAAGAAAAAGCTGGAGAACACCTTGATTTGGGGTAAAAACAGGGTGTTTCATGGGGCCGGAGCAGTGGCGCAAGTGGTGGGGCGTCTGCTTTGCATATACTAACCTAGGAGGGACTGCAGTTCCATCCCCCTGCGTCCCATATGGTCCCCCAAGCCAGGGGCAATTTCTGAGCCAGGAGTAACACTTGAGCATCACAGGTGTGGCCCAAGAACCAAAAAAAAAAAAAAAAAAGACAACCCCCCTCAAACCAGGGTGTTCCAACAACTCTTTTTTATTTATGTATTTATGTATGTATGTGTGTATGTATGTATTTGTTTGTTTATTTATTTATGATGAAACATGGGTCCAGAGACATTTCCACTATGTGGAGTGAGAGGAAAAAGCCAGCCAGGACTGCACTATTTATTGAGAAGTTAGGACCACCCCTATAAGTGGAGAAAAGGTTAAGGTAAAGAGTCTATCTTCCCACCCAGGTGGGTTTTTGACATGTAAAAGAGGAAGCCATAATAGTTGAGGGTGAAGGCCTGACTGTCCTTCACATGCAGTTTTATTTTTTCGAACCAGTAAGCTCAGGAAGGACACACTTTAACAAACAGTTGCCCATCTATGCTAATCTAACCTGGCTAGTCCTTTACATATCAAAGAAGTCCAGGGCAGGCAGCTAATGCAAAAGTCTCTGTATTGTCTTTTTCCGGGAGAGGAGGCAAATGAAAGAGTAAATGTAGAACCCCTACCAATGGGGCATTCCTTGAGGGTGCTGGCTTTCTGGCAATTAGTAATTACTTGCCCCCAAATCACCTTTTTATCCCCTCTCCTCAGGCTAGCTAAATCTAATCTCATTTTTCTAGCTCAGTGTCTTTCTTTTCTTTTCTTTTTTTTTTTTTTTTTTTTTGTGGTTTTTGGGTCACACCCGGCAGTGCTCAGGGGTTATTCCTGGCTCCATGCTCAGAAATTGCTCCTGGCAGGCACGGGGGACCATATGGGACGCCGGGATTCGAACCGATGACCTTCTGCATGAAAGGCAAACGCCTTACCTCCATGCTATCTCTCCGGCCCCTGTCTTTATTTTCTTAAGGTCTGTATATCTAACAGAACTGATTTTCAAATCTTGGGCAAATGAACCAACAAAGAACCAAGTTCCCCTGAATGGAAAAAATAAGTGGGAAGCAGGTCTATATTTATGAGTATTGAAAAAGGAGGAAGTAACAATTAACTTGGTGAAATCATAAAAGCAGTTGGTTTAAACATTTTGGGCTGTCAGCCATGGTAGGAAATGTATTTATCTCACAAACAAGACATATACTCAGATATGATCAGAAAAAAACTAACAAAGCAGGATCATTTACCATTACCATCTATAAAACATTCTGTTATTTTCCAATGTATTTTATTAAAATGTTTTCCTAACTGGGATCTACTGAACGTTTTGAAATGTACTATTAAATGAGTTGGAGCTCCAAGTTGAAGCATGAAATTTGTGGAAGAGATCAAAAGTCTTCTCTAGGTTTGCTTCAGTATTGAAGACTGTCATGTATTGTTAAAAATAAAGGAAAAATTGGAAAGAGGCACTGACTTTTTTGTTTTGTTTCATTCTGTTTGGGGCCATAACAGTGATGGTAAGGCCTTACGTCTGGCTCTTCACTCTGGAATCACTCCTGGTGGTTTATAGGTGACCATATAGAATGCTCAGAATCAAACCCAAGTGGCCTATGGCAAATGCCCTACTGGCTATACTATGTCTCTAGCCCCTTGAAAGTGGAGTTATTTAGTTACCTGTGACTAAGTAACAAGATAATCAAAAGTTGGCCATCAAAAAAACCAATTTAAACTATCGCATAGTTCAAGAAAGTAGAAGTTCAAATAACAGCATCATCCTGCCAAAGTCAAGGTGCTGGAACCACACACATCATGCAGACACTCTGGGGGAACTATCTGTTCCTTGCCTTTTCCAGTTTATGATGACTGGGGGCATTCTGGCACTTTTTGAGTTGTTGCTGTGACATCTCTCTAATCCCTGCCTCTCAGTTACATTCTTTTTTCACATTTTTTGTGCTTACTCTACCTTTGCTTCTCAAAATACTTTTGAGTGCAATTTGGTTCCACCATGATAATCCAGAATAATTTCTCTATTCCAAGGTATTTTATTTATTTATTTAGTCAGCCAGTCAATTAGTTAATTAGTTAGTATCTGAGTCACATCTAACAGTGCTCAGGGATTACTCTTGTCTCTGCCTTTAGATATCACTCTTGGCTGTGCTTGATGGACCATATAGGATGCTAAGAATCGAACCCAGGTCAGATGCCTACAAAGCAAACACCAAACTTGCTGTGCTATCACTCAGGATCCTTACTTTATTTTTGTTTTGGGACCATACCCAGCAGTGTTAAGGGGTTACTCTGGACTCAATTACTCCTGGTAGTGCTTGGGAGATCATATGGGGCACCCAGTATTGAACCTGGTTTGGCTGATAGCAAGGCAAATGTCCTACTTGCTGTACTATTCTATTTGTCCCAGACAATCTTTAATGATATCAGAAAAACCTTTGCTTAACACTATTATTCACTGATAAATAATCATGCCATCATATAATCAATAAACTACTTATTGAAGAAGAGAAATTTTGATCTGGGTCCACAAACAAGAGATAGTTGCAAGGTTTGATTTACTATAGTAAGGGAGTGGGAAGTGTGACAAGCAGGGCAAGTGTTCTGAACTTGGGTCATGTGTTTCGAAACTTTTGGATGGGTTGTGAAGTTCACTTGTCTTTCTATAATTGGTTGGCGAGAGTCTTCAGACAGTAAGTCACTGCGTGGGTTCTGTGTAACTATCAGTAGATTGTCTCCTGTTCCTTTGGAAGTTGTCTATTGCTAAATCTAGCTCCTTGGTGATTCACTCAGAAGTTTTTCTTTTTTCTTTTCTTTCTTTTTTACTCTTTAAAAATATTTATTTTTAGGTTTTTTTTTTTTTTTTTTTTTTGCCACACCTGGTGTTGCTCAGAGGTTACTTCTGGCTCTTTGCTCAGAAATCACTCCTGGCAGGCTGGCAGGACCATATGGGGTGTTGGGGATCGAACTTGGGTCAGCAGTGTGCAAGGCAAACATTCTAACCTGCTGTGCTACTGCTCTGGCCCATCACTCAGAAGTTTGAACATGCAGAGACCAAATTTAAATTGGTTCCATGGCACGTAAGGCAATCAGAACAGGTTCCAGGGTTTTGGATATGGATAGCTTTTGGTGGCTATTATTCAACCTGCTACAAACGTTGACATAGAAGGAAATATTAAGTTCAGTTTTTGAATTGTGAGTCATAAATGATCTAGAAAGTAGTTAGGAAAACAGGACATAAACTCATTAATTAATAGAAGATAAGGGCTTTTAATTACATATTAGGTACTTATCTATATAATGGAGATAGTTGAAATTGTGAGAGTGGATAGGCTTAGGGAAGCACAACCAAATTCCTTATCATAAAACATATGGTGGAGGGTCAGCAAGATGATCAAGGTCTTTATGCTTTGCACGAAGAAATCTTAGGTTTGAATCCCAACGTGACATTGTGTCCTAGCATTGCTGGGCATAAACCCAAAACAAATGAACAAACAAACCCCCAAAACATGCAATGTGGGTTTTGGACAAAGAGCAAGCACAAAATCATATGTCTGAAAAAATAATAAGAATTGTATAGCTATAGCTGGAGAGATAGAACAGTGGTAGGGCATTTGCCTTGCATACGGCCAACACAGGACGGATGGTGGTTCAAATCCCATCATCCCATATGATCCCCTGTGCCTGCTAGGAGTGATTTCTGAGTGCAGAGTCAGGAGTAACCCCTGAGCATGGCCAGGTATAACCCAAAAAACAAACAAAACTCCCTCCCCGCCAAAAGAATTGTATAGCTATATGCATATGGTCCCCCATTCTTATTGAGATGCAATGATTTAAAGTATTATTAACAATAATTTCACGCATACCCAGTTCCAATACAACACCCACCACCAAGTGTCCACTTTCTTCCACCAATATACCAACAACCCTTCCCATAATCTGACTCCCTTCAAGATCAGAAACTCTCCAGTTCTCTTATTTAGGGATAGCTTTTTATCAAGTCTTTAAATTTATATCACTTGTCTCTTATCTAAAATATTATTATTATGGCAGTTGATATAGAGTCACTTAAATATGTTAGCATAGTATCTTCCACATAGTAAGTGATTGATGAAATATTTATTGAATCATTGTACCCATTCTTTTTTTTTAAAAAGTAGTCCCATACTCTAGAAGCTTTTTCTACTGCCTGTTTCTTTTTGTCTATCAGGGCCTGCAAACATAATTTCACCTGAGACTTTATAGTCTGTAGTTTTAATTATAACCTCCTGAAGTTATATCTTTTCACTAAATTTCTCCACCCTTTCATAGTCATTTTCAACCAAATTTCTCTTAAATTTTTCTAAATCACAGCCTTACCCAGTATTTCCACTTTCTGCTATGCACATTTCTCTGAAAATGTACTTACATGAATTATTTTTTAAAGTAACACTAAAAATATGTTGAGGAATGTTTGGTAGTTCATAGCTAGTATTGGGAATGTTTACATTTTCTGCAATGTACTTACATAAAATATATTTTAAATTATCTCTATAAATGTGTTGAGGAATGTTGGGTCTTCATAGCTAGTATTAGGAATGTTTACATTTTTTTCAATGAGTAGGACAGTATGTCACAACAAAATATGAAACTTTGACATTCGTGGAACCATTTTGAAAATGAAGCTGGACAGGGCCAGAAAGATAGGACAGTGGGTAAGGCACTTGCCTTTTATTAGACTAACCCAAATAAAATTTTCTGTTCCCCTTATGAACCCCTAATCACTACCAAGGAGTGACCATATAGTCAGGAGCACATAGAGTCTGAGAACTACTGAATGTGATCTCTTCCTCAATAAATTAAACCAAAAAGTGAAGTTGGACAATATTTACAGAGAAATTTTTATTATCTGTCTCATAATAAGTGGACCATAAACATTTGGGTTGGCCAAAAGAAACAATTGTTAGAAGAAACTACTGTGATACAAAAATTACAGAAATAGTTAAATAAAAAGGAAGGCCCTTATTGGCAAGAAATGGACCTTATTAGAGAAAATGTGTAAGCCATGAAGTATTTCTAATTAGCACAGAAAACTCCAGAAAGAAGAAGGGTGAATTGAGTAGAGTTGGAGTAATGGAAAAGTCTGTAAGTATTAGAAGTTTTTCCAGGCAAAATCATGCATATTTCTGGGAGGTAAAGTTGAGCATGCACAGTTGAGGAACATACAACAAACATACATAATTATATAAAGCATATACAGAAAATGACAGAGAAGTGACATTGTGGTATATATTGAGATAGGTAAGTCAAAGGCTCCACTGCATAGTTCTTACTGAGGAATTCAGTCAGGAGGCTGAGTTTATTATTAGCACAGTTACTTATTACTTCAATCAGAAACAAAAGACAATCTCCAGAAAGAAGTTGTCATACCTTTTTAGACATAACACTCCTGGCAGTGTTGTTTTCTGTCTCAACCTGAAAGAATCTATTTCAACGATGAAGAGGAGACAAGGCACAGAATTAGGCAAAGCTTTGACTTCTTGATTAGATCAATAACCCAATAGTTGCTTTAGAATCATGAAGACTGAGGATTAAAGACTCTTGGTGGGATGATAGAAATGAACTATGTACAATTAAATGCTATATAATAGTGTACAGCAAGGAACAGCATGTTTTGACTCTGGCTTCCCCAGGATTTTATTCATTTTATTTCCATTTATACTTTGTTAAAACACTATGATTTAAACACCACAATGTGATTATATTATGAATAATATAGTCATTTCAGGTATTCAATTTTCCAACACCAATCCCATCACCAGTGTATCCTTCTCTACACTAATGTCCCAAGTTACTGGTCCTCCATCCACAGCCTACCTCCATAGCAGGCACAAAATAATTTACTTTATATTACTTGTATATACCATATATCTCATAATGGTTTTACTGGTTATTGTCTGGGAATTTTCTGAGCTGCTAGTTGCTACTTGAGTCTTTTGCACTATTGTTTTCCTTAATTGAATTTAGTAGGCTTCTATGCAACTTTCCTATCTAATTTTCTGTGTTTCTACTGGGATGGCAGAACTGTGCAGATATTTTGTGGAGATATTTTGTGGATTTTATAACTATATGACTAGATGATTAGTGCTTGGGAGACTAGGTTTGATACAGCAGCAGCTTCTCTCTGAAATCTGTGGTGGGATCATTTAAGTGTGAGAGGAAGTGGGGTTGGTAAGTGGAATGATGGGCTCTCTAAAGGGCAGGGATTGGGCCTGCCCCATCCTGAGGAGGTTCCAGCAACCTGGACCCAGAGACTGGCCTATCAGTTTTCAGCACCGTGGCAACTTCTCTCCACCTCAAGGAGTTTATTCTGGAAATGGAATGGAGCCAGTTGAGCCTCTGTGACTTCTGCTGAAGAGTTTAAACTAGCATTTGCCTTGCAAGCAGCAGATCCAGGACCAAAGGTGGTTGGTTCGAATCCCGGTGTCCCATATGGTCCTCCGTGCCTGCCAGGAGCTATTTCTGAGTAGACAGCCAGGAGTAACCCCTGAGTAATGCAGAGTGTGGCCCAAAAACCAACAACAACAACAACAACAACAAAACCCCAAAAACATAAAAATTGAGTTATTCTACAAGCTGGTGTAAATTGTCATCTTATCTTTTTCTTATCTAGAGATAAAGGTCTGGTGAGGGGTGGGGAGAGAGTCAGCCCTGGAGGTCACCAAGAAAATAACAGTGATAAGTATGCTGACTTGGTCTCTTTCTTTTTCCATCAGGCATCATTAAAGAGTAGGGTTGGGGAGATAACACAGCGGTAGGGCATTTGCCTTGCATGTGCCTCTAATCAGAGGCACATTAGATTAGATTCCAGGCATCCCATATGGTCCCCCAGCCTGCCAGGGGCAATTTCTGAGTGCAGAACCAGGAGTAACCCTTGAGCGCCACTGGGTGTGACCCCAAAATCAATCAATCAATCAACACAATTTAAAAAATAAAAAAGACTAGGCCTTCCTGTATGGTGAGGGTAAAACTGCTTGTGGTACTCTGGGGAGTCATTTTGTACAGAGCTCTGGGGATCAAATTTGGAGCTCTTACATGCTCTGATCCAGTCCTTTATATGATCTCCCTGGCCTTAAAAATATTCTTTTACACATGGAAATATGACTTTGCTTGTTTTTGGGCCACACTTAGAAGTGCTCAGGGGTTACTCCTGGCTCTATACTCAGGAATCATTCCTGGTAGTGTCAGTAGACCATATAAGATGCCGGGGATCACACAGGGTTGGCCACATACATCAAGTAAGTTCTCTATCTCTATAGCCTAAAAAGTGTGTCTTCTTCCTTCTTCTTCTTCTTCTTCTTCTTCTTCTTCTTCTTCTTCTTCTTCTTCTTCTTCTTCTTCTTATTCTTCTTCTTCTTCTTCTTCTTCTTTTTCTTCTTCTTCTTCTTCTTCTTTTTCTTCTTCTTCTTTTTCTTCTTCTTCTTCCTTTCATCTTCTTTTTATAGGATCACACCCGGATGAAATGGGGGATGAACTGGAACCACTCCTAGTAGTGCTGCACCTTATGGTGTTTGGGTTTGGATAGTTGGGCCATACTTGATGATAAGGAAAAAAACACTCAGTATCAAGGATTTTTTTGGTTTGCTTTTGGGTTATACCTGGCAATACTCAGAGATACTCCTGACTCGGGAGCACTCCTGCCAATGTTAGGAGACCATAAAATGTCAAGCATCAAACTCAGTCCTCTCAAATATAAACATCTATTTAGTCTGCTGCACTTTTAGCTCAACTTCTGAACTCAGGGTTTTACATAAACAAAACACAGCCTCTATTACAGCACTCATATCTCATATATAACAATACTCCATCCTTTTTTAACCAATAATCTAATTTTTTATATGGACCCTTACTTACTTTCTGATGGATGCTTGCAGAGCTTTAAACTTTCCTCTTAACACTGCTTTTGCTGTGTCCCAGAAGATCTAATAGCTTGTGTCTTAATTTTCATTTGTTTCCAGTAATCTTTAAAGTTCCTCTTTGCTTTCCTCTCTGACCAACTGGTTGTTCAACAGTGAGTTGTTTAATTTTCAGGTGTTAGGATTATTCCTCTATTTCTGATTAACTTCAATTTTTGCTGCATCATGGTCTGAGAAGATAGTTGATACAACTTCTGCCCTCTTGATTTTATGGAAGTATGTTTAATGGCCCAGCATAAAGTTTATCTTGGAGAAAATCCCATGTGCATTGGAGAAGATTTAGCCTTTGAGGGATGAAGAGTCATATCTGTATGTACTGTATGTGCATATTTACATATATTTAATCCGTCTTTCACTTGTCCAGTGATGGTATCAACATTATTTTTCCATTGACTCAACTTATGAACCAGAGCTAAAAAGTTGAGCTTTAATCTGTTTGTGGTCCCCACAGAAATCATTTGAGGCCTTGGGGAGCTTAGAAAAGAAATGCCAGGCTCAAATACCAGGAATGTCAGCTTACTCTTGAAACATATGAAACAGTAGGGCTGAACACTTGCTAGGTTGCATGCAGTCACTCTAAGTATTATTTCTCAATGCCTATTAACAGTGACACATAACTTGTTTGTACTTGTTAGCTAACTTCAATAAGTCATAGGAGTGCATATAAATTTTTATGTTGACATTCTTCATTTTTATTTTATAGAGAACCTCAGAAGTACAATTACTAAATCCTATGATAGTTTGTCTTTAGCCTCTTTTGAGGTTCAGAGTCGGGGTGAACCCACATCAGGAAGTGCTCATGGTCTACTCCTGACCTTCTATGTAGGGAGTCATACCTGGTAATGCTTAGGGGACTCTATGTGCAACCAGGGGCCAAGCTGGGGTTTGACTACCTGCAACCCTGTACCATATCTCTGGCCTTATGTTTCAGCTTCTTGAGGAGGCTGAACATTTTTTAAAATTTTTTCACAGCTTTAAAAATGGATCATATCTGGGGGCAGGAGAAATATTATTATGAATAGGGCACTTGCCTGTATAGTCTCTGACACTACATATGGTTCCTTGAACCTCACCAGGAAAGATTTTTGAGCAGAGAGCCAGAAATAAGATATAAGCATTACTGGGTGTGACACAAAAACAAAAATATTTTTTGATTATAACAATTTACATTCCCACCAATAGTGCACCAAGTTTCTTTTTATTGACAACATATGTAATTATCTATTTTTTGATAAGAATTTTTTTCAGGCATGGGTGATTGGAGTCTTTTTAAACTATGCTCAAGAATTGGTGTCGGGGCCGGGAAGGTGGCGCTAGAGGTAAGGTGTCTGCCTTACAAGCGCTAGCCAAGGAACGGACCGCGGTTCGATAACCTGGCGTCCCATATGGTCCCCCCAAGCCAGGGGCGATTTCTGAGCACATAGCCAGGAGTAACCCCTGAGCGTCAAACGGGTGTGGCCCAAAAACCAAAAAAAAAAAACAAAACAAAACAAGAATTGGTGTCATTCATGATAATTATTGTAGGAACAAAGTATATGCTTCAATCTTTGGATCATCTTTCTCTCCCTCTATTTATTCTCATTCTCTCTATACAATGTTGCTTTCCACGAGTTGTGTGTATCATATGGTAACAGATTGGAAATATAAGTGAATTGGAAAATCAAACTCCTTACAGTAAGCCAGACTTTCAAAAATGTCCACAATGCAACCTTTTCACCAAATTCTTATTTATTTATTTATTTATTTGTTTGTTTGTTTTTTTTTTTGGGTCACACCCAGCAGTGCTCAGGGGTTACTCCTGGCTCTACACTCAGAAATCACTCCTGGCAGGCTTGTAGGACCATTTGGAATGCCGGGATTCAAACCACCGTCCTTCTGCATGCAAGGCAAATGCCCTACCTCTATGCTATTTCTCTGGCCCCAAATTCTTATTTTTGATTACTATAGAATATGATAGCAAAATTTTAACATGGGACAAAACCATTATTGCCATTTAAAAATGAGTAAGTATATAAATATTTTTTTTTTATAAATATTTTTTTTAATTTTTCTTTCTTTTTTTTTTTTTTTTTTTGGTTTTTGGGCCACACCCGGCGGTGCTCAGGGGTTACTCCTGGCTGTCTGCTCAGAAATAGCTCCTGGCAGGCACCGGGGACCATATGGGACACCAGGATTTGAACCAACCACCTTAGGTCCTGGATCGGCTGCTTGCAAGGCAAACACCGCTGTGCTATCTCTCCGGGCCCATTTGTTTTAAATTTTAACATAACTGGTTTTGATAACATTCTCCCAAGCAAACATTTCTTTAGGCCTGCAATAAAATAAAATATTAAGAGCTGTAAATGGGTTCTAAAACCTAAATGCTTGAGGAGTACACAATTAAAAACAAGAAAAAGGCAGAATAGTGGTGTCAATTTAATTCAATTAATTAATTAATTTTTGGTTACTTTTGGGTTACACCCAGCGCTCAGCTCAGGGGTTACTCCTGGCTCTGTGCTCAGAAAACACCCCTGGCAGGCTCGGGGGACCATATGGGGTGCCGGAATTTGAACCGCCATCCGTCTTGTGTTGGTTTCATTCAAGGCAAAAGCCTTATCACAGTGCTATCGCTCCAGTCCCATGGCTGTGTTAATTTTAGAGTTCAAACTATTGACTGTTTTAGGAAGTTAATTTCTTTTGTGAGAGTAGACATGGAATAGGCTGATGGAAAAAGTCTGGTGAGGTAACTTCTGGGAGGAACTGATAAGGGGATTTCTAGGAAAGAGAGAGACCAGGAAAGAGTAGTATATTGGTAGCTGTTAATAGAACACTGCTGTTTACACAAATAGAAATATGAGATTAGGGCCAGAAGAGATAGCACAGCGGCGTTTGCCTTGCAAGCAGCCGATCCAGGACCAAAGGTGGTTGGTTCGAATCCCGGTGTCCCATATGGTCCCCCGTGCCTGCCAGGAGCTATTTCTGAGCAGACAGCCAGGAGTAACCCCTGAGCACCGCCGGGTGTGGCCCAAAAACCAAAAAAAAAAAAAAATGAGATTAGGTATAATATATAATATATAATATTATAATATATTAGGTACTGAAACTATTTAATTATCCCATATATTGCCATAAATTGAGTCTCAAATGCCCAGTTTTGTTTACTATTTTTATATTTTTGTATCCTGTAGCCTTTCCATCCAGGTACTTTTGGACAGGCTTTTGCTCTCAATTGTGGGGCTTTGTTGTTGGATTTTTGTGTTTGTTTTCTTAGTTGCCCAATTCTGTTCCTTAGCTCTGTAAGTAGAAACATGTATTGCAAAACTATGTTGCAAAGTGGTGTATTGGTTTGCACTAATAATAAGTCATACTGTTTCAATGAAGGGGAGAAGGTGGTAAGTTATGAGACAAGCTGTATTTATCATAATTTCCTCCCTCCCTCCCTCCCTCCCTCCCTCCCCCCTCCCTCCCTCCCTCCCTCCCTCCCTCCTCCCTCCCTCCCTCCCTCCCTCCCTCCCTCCCTCCCTCCCTCCCTCCCTTCCTCCCTTCCTCCCTTCCTCCCTTCCTCCCTTCCTTCCTTCCTTCCTTCCTTCCTTCCTTCCTTCCTTCCTTCCTTCCTTCCTTCCTTCCTTCCTTCCTTCTCTCCTGTCTCAGGGGTCACTCCTGGCAGTGTCCTGGGACCATATATGCTTCTGGGAATTGAACCTTGGTTGGCTGCATGCAAAACACTGTACTATCTCTGTAACTCCTATCAAAATAATTTCTTGATAGAAATTGAGCATTTTGTAGCACTATTTCCTGAAAGCAATTTGGAACCTCTGATTTGCTATTCTCCTGTCTTGATTCCTTGGGCACCAAGTAGATCATTATGTATCCTTCCAAATTCTTCAAAGGTTAGATAAATAATACAATAGACATGAGACTGATAAGGAAAAAGTAAAGTTCAAGGCAATGTTTATCTCCTGTACAGGAGAGTCAACAAAACTGAGCAACTTGTGCTTTTAAACTCCAATTTTTTGGGGGAGGGGCACACCCTGTGACGCTCAGAGTTTACTCCTGGCTATGCACTCAGAAATTGCTCCTGGTTTCGGGGACCACATGGGATGCCGGGGATGGAACCAGGTCCATCCTGGGATCTGTTGTGTGCAAAGCAAACACCCTACCGCTGTGCTATTGCTTCAGCCCCTAAACTCCAATTTTTTTGCCGATGTGGGCACACGTGGAGGTGCTCAGGGGTTACTCCTGGCTCTGCACTCAGAAATCACTTCTTGCAGGCTTGGGGGGACTACATGGGATGCCAGGGATCGAACCCAGGTCTGCTGCGTGCAAGGCAAATGCCCTGCCCGCTCTGGCCCCTTCAATTCCAATTTCAAGTAGTTTAGCTAAGGCAATTGATTCTGGGAATAAAAAAGAGAAAAACAGTTATTGTTTAAATTGTACCACAATTTAAATTCTGCTTTTGCCACTAATGATACCTTCCTTAGGAGAAACCCTGAGTGAGGTGATCAGATGTAAATATTTCCAAAGATATCCTATTTTTAACTCTCTTTCCATAAATTAATCTTTTGCCATTAATATCTGGCAAATATATTGAGAGTTTAGATTTGCTCCGCAACTCTTGGATGCCACACAATCTTGGGCTTTAAGACAAAACAGTTCTAGAAATTTTGCAGTTGTCCTTTTCGTAAGAAGCACTTTCCTCAAATGAAACAAAATTTAAAACACAAGTGGTTAAACTTTTTTTTTTAATTTTAATTAAATAACCACGATTTACAAAGTCATTGATAGCTGAATTTTAGGCACATAATATTTCAACACCAATCACACCACCAGTGTCAACTCCCATTACTAGTGCTCCTATACTTCTTTTTTGGGGGGGGGGTGTCACACCTGGCAGCACTCAGGAGTTACTCCTGGCTCTATGCTCAGAAATCGCTCCTGGCAGGCTCAGGGGACCATATGGGAAGCCTGGGTTCAAACCATCATCCTACTGCATGTAAGACAAATGCCTTACCTCCATGCTATCTCTCCAGCCCCAGTGCTCATACACTTCTACCCTTCCAAATTCTATTCCCCAACCCCCAGCCAACCTCCTCTTGACAGGGACATTAAAGTTGAATGTGTTCAGCTTCGATTTCATGTTTTCAATGTTGCTGTGTCTGTACTTTGGGCATAGATATACCACTCTCCCACACCCCAACATAACCAAAGCCCACACTCCTGTCCCTCATTACCCTTTCATCTTCCTTCCTTCCTTCCTTCCTTCCTTCCTTCCTTCCTTCCTTCCTTCCTTCCTTCCTTCCTTCCTTCCTTCCTTCCTTCCTTCCTTCCTTCCTTCCTTCCCTCCTTTCTTCTTTCTCTCTTTCTTTCTTCCTTCCTTCCTTCTTTTCTCTCCCTTCCTCCCTTCCTCCCTCCCTCCCTTCCTTCCTTCCTTTCTTTCTTCCTCCCTCCCTCCCTCCCCCCCCTCTCTCTTTCTTTCTTTCTTTCTTTCTTTCTTTCTTTCTTTCTTTCTTTCTTTCTTTCTTTCTTCTTTCTTTCTTTCTTTCTTTCTTTCTTTTTCTTTCTTTCTTTCTTCTCTTTTTCTCTTTCTTTCTTTCTTTTCTCTTCTTTCTTTCTTCTTTCTTTCTTTCTTTCTTTCTTCTTTCTTTCTTTCTTTCTTTCTCTTTCTTTCTTTCTTTCTCTTCTTCTTTCTTTCTTTCTTTTCTTTCCTTTTCTTCCTTTTCTTTCTTCTTTTCTTTCTTTCTTTTTCTTTCTTTCCTTCTTTCTCTTTCTTTTCTTTCTTTTGTTTCTCTCTTTCTTTTCTTTCTTTCTTCCTTCCTGTCTTTCTTTCTTTCTTTCTTTCTTTCTCTCTCTCTCTTTTCTTTCTTTCTTTCTTTCTTTCCTTCCTTCCTTCCTTCCTTCCTTCCTTCCTTCCTTCCTTCCTCCTTCCTTCTTCCTTCCTTCCTTCCTTCCTTTCCTTTCTTCTTCTTTCTTTCTTTCTTTCTTTCTTTCTTTCTTTCTTTCTTTCTTTCTTTCTTTCTTTCTTTCTTTCTTTCTTTCTTTCTTTCTTTCTCTTTTTCCACTGTGCTATTGTTCTAACCCCTCTCATCTTTTTTCTTCCTGCCATAACTGTTTTTTCTTATTTATCCTTCTTCCTAGGCTCTGGGGTCAAGGATGACCCCCTTGGCTTTTATCTTATTTTGTTATATTACATTTCATAATCAATTACTTTATATACCAGATATAAATGAGATCATCCTGAAAAACAAGTGGTTTTAAAGAACTGACATGTTAATAGTCACCATGATTTCAAGGAAGCCATGTGGGTAATATTGTCTATTCCATTCTGCACACTTGTTAGAGTTTGAAGAGGAATGTTTAATATTTTTAGATTCCAGTATTTTTCCTAGTCCCCCAATTATTTTTATAAAGGACTTTAGTAGAAAATCATAAAGATTTATTTTTTATTCTTTAAATAATATCTTTATTTAAGCATGTGATTGCAAACATGGTTGTAGTTGGGTTTCAGTCATAAAAAGAACACCCCTCACACAGTACAACCTTCCCATCACTATGCCCCCCATCTCCTCTCTCCCCCACACCCTCCCTGTATTTGAGACTGGCTTTCTACATCCCTCACTCACTGACATTGTTATGATAATTCTCAGCGCAGTTATTTCTCTAACTGCACTCACCACTCCTTGTGGTGAGCTTCTGTCTTGATCGGTCCTTCCGGTCCTATCTCTGGGAATTATTTCAATGTCTTTTATTTTTCTTAAAACCCATTATGAGTGAGACCATTTGTGTTCTCGTCTTCTCTCTCTCTCTCTCTCTCTCTCTCTCTCTGATTTATTTCACTCAGCATAATAGATTCCATGTACATTCATGTATAGGAAAATTTCAAGAGTAAAGATTTAATTAAAGCTAAACTAAGCAAATTAGATTTTTTATATTTCACATTATATTTTGCTAAAATGCTAAAGATATATTTTGCTAAAATGTCTTATGTTACATCATTTACATTTTCAAAGGTTTCAGTTGCATGCAATCTGATACTTTTGCATTTTCTATACTTTTCCAAAATAGCTAGGATAAAATACAGAATACCCAAAGTAAATTTGAATTTTAAGGCAATGAATCATTTTTCTTAATGCATGTTCCAAATAAAATAGAACCATATTTCCTCAAAAGACTATTTAATTATTATTTATTTATTTATTTGTAATTCTAATTTCACTGGGCCCTTTTTTTGCAACCCTTCCTAACCACGAGCAGGGAGTAGTGCTTTTGTCCATCTTAGTGTTCTAGAGAGCAGGTATGGATTTTTAGATGACTTGATCATGGAAGACAAAGCAGTTTTCTTTGTGAAACAATTATTAATTGGCAAGAAGCCTGCGGGGAGAAACAACTCAATTTTAAAAAATGCAGTAGGCGACTTGCGCATCAAGTTTTGCGGCTTGTTTTGGGAAACTTTCCCTTCCAGTGTGGTCAAACTGACTCCTCCCTCTGCTGAAACACGATACAAGTTGTAAGCAAGACGGAAGTTAGCTGGGCTGCCCTCTCTTCTCTGGGTAAGTGTTTTTTTTGGGGGGTGCGGGTTCCTTCTAAGACTTAGAAAGGGAATCCACAAAGTCCAGAGAAAACATAGGCACCTGGGGCGACCAGTTCAGGAGGCGTTGCCAGGCTGGATGATTTCTGATCTATTTGGTTCTGGAGTTTTCTTGGAGCTGAGTGTTTACTGATTTGAGTGAGGTTAATAGATTATTACCTCGTGACTTTGACTTAAGGAGCTTGAATGCACCGCCTGTACCCCCAAACAAGGTTGATTATAAATCAGAGACTTCTTTAAGTGGCAGAAAAGCATAGTCTTTGTTCATAGCCGTTGGAAAACCTGTTTTCAAAGTTGGAAAGTTCTCTTTCATGGCTAAGACTAGATTACCCCTGGCAGTTTCCTTAGAGTTTCTTCATTTTTCCAAGTGGCTTTTCTTCATTTGGAGAATTTAGCTCCATTTGCTCCTCTGTCCTTTTGGTCTGAGTCTATTTCGTTAGCATCGTGCCTGGAAAGCCAGTGGACACTGCCTTCCCTCTACTCTTTATTATGTTTGCATCTCCAGGTTTTTCCTTAGGGGAAAAGGGGATCTTTGAGTCATGAAAGTGGTATGTGAAAGATCAATGTAAAATCTTTGGTTTGGATGTTTTCTTTCTTTTTGTCTTGCGATTGAAAAGAAGTGGAAAGATTGCAGGGGTGTTTGGGAGTAGTGCCCGAGGTGAAAGAAACAATAATTTTCAGACACAAAAGAGAAAAGAGCTGGAAGTTCCAGCTCACCTCAGGAAGCTCACCACAAAGAGTGATGAGTTTAGTTAGGGAAATAACTACATTTTGAACTAATAATGAGAATGTATGAGGGAAATGGAGAGCCTGTTTTAGAGTACAGGCGGGGGTCGGGTGGGGAGGAGGGAGACTTGGGACATTGGTGATGGGAATGTTGCACTGGTGATGGGTGTTCTTTACATGACTGAAACCCAAACACAATCATGTATGTAATCAAGGTGTTGAAATAAAAAAAGAAACAAACAAACAAAAAACAGGGAGGGAGGGAAGGAGGGAGAGAGGAAGAGCTTGCGTGTGTGTGTGTGTGTGTGTGTGTGTGTGCGCGTGCGAGGAAGAGCTTGCGTGTGTGTGTGTGTGTGTGTGTGTGTGTGTGTGTGCTCGCGTGCAGAGAGAGAGAGAGAGAGAGAGAGAGAGAGGCAGAGAGACAGAGATAGAGACCCATCTCCTGTTGAATCGGATGTTTTATATTTTTTGAATTTTTTTTTTATTTTAATTTACTTTTTTTTATTTGTTTTTGTTTTTGGGTCACACCCGGCAGCGCTCAGGGGTTACTCCTGGCTCTACGCTCAGAAATCGCCCCTGGCAGGCAAAGGGGACCATATGGGATGCCGGGAATCGAACCACCGTCCTGTATGAAAAGCAAACGCCTTATCTCCACGCTATCTCTCCGGCCCCTTGATTTTTATTCTATAAATATATTTATTTAAGCATCATGATTATAAGCATGTTTGCAGTTGTATTTTAGTTATATATAAAAAGAAAAAAAAAAGAACACCTCCTTTCACCAGTGCAATGTTCCCACCACCAATGCCCTCTATCTCTTTCCCTCCTCCCCTGCCTTTGTTCACTGGAATGCTGGAATGAATTGTTGCTGAGTTAATTAATAAGCTTGTGTGTTGGTGTATTAAATTGTGTGTGTGTGTGTGTGTGTGTGTGTGTGTGTGTTGGTGTGTGTGTGGTCCAAACTGGGGAGTGCTCAGGACTTCCTCTGATATTCAGGAATCACTTCTTGTAGTGTTCTGGGGACCCTATATAACCTGGTGCAAGCAAGTTAAGTGCTTATCTCTTCAAGCCTATTTAAAAATATATTTAGGGTGGCCCGGAGAGATAGCACAGAGGCTTTGCCTTGCAAGCAGCCGATCCAGGACCAAAGGTGGTTGGTTCGAATCCTGGTGTCCCATATGGTCCCCCGTGCCTGCCAGGAGCTATTTCTGAGCAGACAGCCAGGAGTCACCCCTGAGCACTGCCGGGTGTGGCCCAAAAAACAAATATATATATTTAGGGGTCAGAGAGATAGCATGGAGGTAAGGCATTTGCCTTGCATGCAAAAGGATGGTGGTTCGAATCCCGGCATCCCATATGGTCCCCTGTGCCTGCCAGGAGCGATTTCTGAGCGTAGAGCCAGGAGTAACTCCTGAGAATTGCTGGGTGTGACCCAACGACCAAAATAAATTATTTAAAAAATTTTAAAATTTAAATTTATACTTAAAAATTTTAAATTATATTTAAATATAAAACTATTTAAAAGTTAGAAAAATTATTACACTGACAACTATCATGACAATGGTAACGAAAGAAATAGTATACAGGCAGTGGGGTGAGGGAAAAGGGAGATGGGGAGCATTGGTGGTGGGAAGGTTACACTGGTGAAGGGGGGTGTTCTTTTTTTTTTTTCGTTTGTTTTTTGGGCCACACCCGGTGGTGCTCAGGGGTTCCTCCTGGCTATCTGCTCAGAAATAGCTCCTGGCAGGCACGGGGGACCATATGGGACACCGGGATTCGAACCAACCACCTTTGGTCCTGGATCAGCTGCTTGCAAGGCAAACACCGCTGTGCTATCTCTCCCGGAGGGGGGGGGCGGGGGTGGTGTTCTTCTTTATAAAGAAAATAAAATTTTTATTAATTTTTTTTTTTTTACTTTTTTTGAACTGTTACCTGGCAGTGCTCAAGGGCAACTCCCAGCTCAGTGCTTATAATCAAATTCAGCATTGCCGACATCTAACCAAACATGGGACTTTTGCATGCAAAACATGTATTTCAGCCTGACAAACTCTCTTCAACCAGATACTTACTTGAAAATTTTTATTTACTCATATATGTTTATTGAGGCATCACTGTTAAAGCACTGCTAATATTCACTTTTCAGAACATGTTGATTTTTAATTTTTTTTGTTTTTGTTCTTGTTTGTGTGCCATACCTGGCGATACTTAGGGGTTGCTCTGGACTCTGCACCCAGAAGTCACTCCTGGTGATGTTCAGGGGACCACATGGCATGCCAGGGAATCCAACCTAGATTGTCCATATAAAGCTAGCTCCTTATCTGTTGTAAGATTTCTCTGGTTCCAACATTTTCGACTGGCTGTCCCTTCTGCTTCATACTTGTTCATTTCAAGCTTGTCAGATTATTTGGAATCCACATTGCGCAAGCACTGTTGTCAAAGTTGTGAGAAGTCAGTGTGAATGGAGACAGTGAGCAGGATTCCCTTGTGAATCACCAGTTGTGGTGGAAAATAAGGATCAGAATTTTTTGATCAAAATGATCTATGAAAGGTCTGGGAAGAGTAGTTATATAAAGCCAGTTAATTAGGCAAGACACCAAGCAAGTTAATTTTGTAATCAAATAATTAAAACTTTTTGCCGGGCCGGAGAGATAGCACAGCAGTAGGGCATTTGCCTTGCATGCTGTCGACCTGGAACAGACTGAGGTTCTATCTTCGGCATCCCATATGGTCCACCGAGCCTGCCAGGAGCGATTTCTGAGCACAGAGCTAGAAATAACCTTTGAGCGCTGTCGGGTGTGGCCCCCAAACCAAAGTAAATAAGTAAAATAAAACCTTTTTGTAATGTTGCCTTTCCTTTCCCTTCTTCTTCTTCTTCTTCTTCTTCTTCTTCTTCTTCTTCTTCTTCTTCTTCTTCTTCTACTTCTTCTTCTTCTTCTTCTCTTCTTCTTCTTCTTCTTCTTCTTCTTCTTCTTCTTCTTCTTTTCTTCTTCTTCTTCTTCTTCTTCGGCTTCGGCTCCTCCTCCTCAGCGTCCTCCTCCGCCTCCTTCTTCTTTTTTTTTTTTTGGGGTTTTTGGGTCACACCCGGCAGCGCTCAGGGGTTACTCCTGACTCTATGCTCAGAAATTGCTCCTGGCAGGCTCGGGGGACCATATGGGATGCCGGGATTCAAACCACCGATCTTCTGCATGTAAGGCAAACGCCCTACCTCCATGCTATCTCTTCGGCCTCTCCCTTATCTTAATCTTAGAAGCACTTACTGGGGTTAGGAAAAATTCAAGACAGACCAATTTGAAGGGTGTTAGCATGCTCACTCTAAGAGAAACTACTTCGTTCCATTCATTTTGCTCTGACTTGGCCCAAAGAGAACTTCAGGAAAGCTTTTAAGATTGACTCAGATATCAGGTCAAACTCTGCTGGTGAGTGGAAACCATGAATCAGAACCCTTTAACCTTCAGCTAGATGGCCACTTTCTATTTTTGATTATTACATATTTAAAAACAAACTATGACATTTCTCTGTCATTTTCTATTTGTACTACGTATGTGTGTCTATGGTATGTTTCTCAAAAGCCAGTGTTCCTGGTTCTCTTTTATGAATAAGCAAGTTTCCTGGAAAGCTACTTGAGTATGTATAAACTTTTACATCATCCTAGCTCTAATGAGTATAAAACCAGACCCTCCCATCCTCTCTTCGTTTCTGTCTCTTTGACTTGTGCTGGTCGACATGCTTCTCAGCGTAAGTTTTTTGTTTTTTGTTTTTGCCAGTAAAACCCTTTTCTACTTACCTATCCTATGCTTGTATATGTCTTATGGTGAACACTGTGCTAGATGTTTCATAGATATTACTTGATCTTTGCAGAATTTCTTGGCATTAGTAGCATTGTTTAACAAAATGAGGAAACTAAGACCTCATGAGGTTAAATGATTTGCTGAAGGCCACTAAAGCAAATCCAGTGTATAATTTCAAAGTCCTGTTTCTTGTCTCATAGGGTGTAATAGTTGATGTAGAGCTAAATGGGAACAGTCTTTTATGTCAAGGACAGAATGAACTTAATCACTGCAAATGCCCAGTAGAAAAAAATGTCTCAGTTCTTTGTTTTACTTTTTGGGGACTACACCTAGCTATGCTTGGGGGTGCTACTTCTGGTGATTTGCTCAGGGGCATCTTAATGGTGCTAGAGAGAGTTCTAGAGATCGAAGCTTCGATTTAAAGATTCAAACCATATGCTCTAGCTCTTTAGTCCATCTCCCTGGTTCATTTTCAGTCAGTTTGAGTTGCCAGCTATGACAAGTTCCAAATTGGTATTCAATGTGCCTTTTAAAAAAATGCAATTTTTTTTTTAGAAACTTCTTTGAAAATGTCAGAACTTCAACTGGTAATTAAAAAAATCTATTTTTCTCTTGCTTTCTATTGTGAAAATGGAATCTAAAACATTTTTATCTGAGGAACTAGAAATACTTGACCTATTTCTCAATTTTTTTCTTTTAATTTGGTACCCAGCTCTCAAAGTCGATTTAATTCTTGATGTGGAGTTTCTGTGAAGGTAAATTTCTGAAATGTTTCTGAAGATAGGTAAAAGAAAGGTGTGAAAATCTCAGTGTGATAACCACCATAGAGTTTAAAAGAAATTAGTATATGGAATATGAAAAGTGAGATTTATGGAGCCCCCCTTTTTATTTTTGTAAGAGGCACACACAAACTCAGAGATCACTCCTGGCAGTGATGGGGAATATATTTAGATCAGAATCTGAACTGGGGGGCCCGGAGAGAAAGCACAGTGGTGTTTGCCTTGCAAGCAGCCGATTCAGGACCTAAGGTGGTTGGTTCGAATCCCGGTGTCCCATATGGGGCTCCTGCCAGGAGCTATTTCTGAGCAAACAGCCAGGAGTAACCCCTGAGCATTGCTGGGTGTGGCTCAAAAACCAAAAAAAAAAAAAAAAAAAAAAAAAAAAAAAGGAATCTGAACTGGGGATGGCCATGTGCAAAGGAAGCATCTTAACTCCTGTACTCCAGCCTCTTTAAAACAAGTTTTTTTGTTTTTTTGGGTCACACCAGGCAGCGCTCAGGGGTTACTCCTGGCTCTATGCTTAGAAATCACTCCTGGCAGGCTCAGGGGACCATATGGGATGCCGGGATTCGAACCACCATCCTTCTGCACGAAAGTCAAAAGCCTGGGGGCCGGGCGGTGGCGCTAGAGGTAAGGTGCCTGCCTTGCCTGCGCTAGCCTTGGATGGACAGCGATTCGATACCCCGGTTTCCCATATGGTCCCCCAAGCCAGGAGCGACTTCTGAGTGCATAGCCAGGAGTAACCCCTGAGCATCACCGGGTGTGACCCAAAAACCAAAAAAAAAAAAAAAAAAAAAAAAAAAGAAAAGTCAAAAGCCTTACCTCCATGCTATCTCTCCGGCCTCTGAAACCATTTTTAAATGGACTTTGCACTAGCTCTGCAGTATTTTGGAGAAACTATAGATCTTGACATCTTTGATATAGGCCAGCGACTTTTGGATTGGATCAATAAGGAATTGTTTGAAGAAATCATCGAGCAAATACTGGGTCCTGACTAGTGATAGTTGTACAGTGGATAGAGTGCTTGCCTGGGTAAATGATTTCTAGCTTTGCATGTGGTTCTCTGAGGGAAAGAATTGGGGTGAATGATAGGAAGAATATATTTCAGAGAGAACATGGACTTTTCCAGAGTGTAAAACAAAACAAAACAAAACACAGAACAAAAAAAAAGAGCAAAGAGAAAAATAAGCAAGTTACATATTTAAGGGAGAACACAGGTATGGATAGGAAACCTACAAAAATATTTTTTTTGGCCTCTGTTCTTCCCATAAAACTCCAACTTTGTCTCCCCTTTTAGACCATAGTTTAGATTTCTGTCAGAATATCTGTAATTAATTGCCCTGTGGTTACTGGATGCTGTTGTTCGTGTGCAGCTTTCTAGTGGATAGAAGGGGCCAAAGCAATTCTATGATTTATGAATGGGGACTGTTTTTCCTCAGCAGCCTCTATAGCCCGGTCACTGATACAAAAAAGAAAAAGATATCTGTAATTATTGCAATTTTTTGATCCTAAGTATTTGCTTTTTCCCTTTGATGCCTTTTTGAATTTATGGATTAGTAATAAAGTGGTGATAAAATATCATGTGTTGACATGGGTTGTGTCTTGAACTGGTTGTCTTTACCTCTTTCTTTCAGAAGCTCTAATTCTTGGAGAAAATTCTCTACTCACCAGTGTTATATTGTGGACTCAACTTTCTGAATTAGGTAGGCTACTTTTGACTTTAATTTATTATTATTATTATTATTTTACAAAATGCTGCAATCATATTTCTTTGTAAGTCTTCTATGCTTTTTTTCACTTCTCATGCTCATTTGTCTTTAGGAGAAGCAGTGATGATGAGCAAAAAGAATATAGATGTTGGGGCTCAATGTAGATTCTAATCCCATAAACATATGGGATTACATACATACATGGGTTTATATATATTCCTTGGCCTCAGTTTCTTGTGCCAAATTACACCCCCTTTCCTTGCTGGGAATCCATGACTGTGAGACTGTCAGGATTATTTTGGTGATGGGGCATGTGGGAACACCAATATTTTAACAAGTGCTTTAAGACTTGTAGCAATTATTTGGGTTCCAAATGTTTTTTTTATTTTCCTTTTTCTCTATAGTTCTCTCCTTATACCAAAATTAATTCCCATTTCCTCTCTTTGTTCAGTTTTATTGCTTTCCATGTATAGTTTGTGTTTAGTCTTGTTCTACTTTGTTTTTGATTTTGGACTACAACTGGCAGTGCGCGGGCTACTGTTGTTTCAGTTGCTGGCATTTCTCAGGGACCTGGGGCTACGAGGGATCCAACCTGTGGTGCCTGAATAAAAATTTATTTTTCAGACATCTCCCAAGCCCCAGAATTAATTTATAATTCTATTTAGGCATTCAATTCCATTTTTCTGCTAGAAGCAATATTGTAAACAGTGATTCTAGAAGCAAAAGTACATTTAATTCCCACATTTGTGTATTTATGCTTGTAACAAAGTACAATACCATTGTAAAAGAAAAACAGTATTCAGTAGAAAGTAGTTTTTTTTTTTTTGTTTGTTTGTTTTTGGTTTTTGGGTCACACCCGGCAGTGCTCAGGGGTTATTCCTGGCTCTACACTCAGAAATCACTTCTGGCAGGCTTGTGGGACCATATGGGATGCCGGGATTCAAACCATCATCCTTCTGCATGCAAGGCAAACACCCTACCTCCATGCTATCTCTCTGGCCCCTTCACTAAATTCTTCTTCTTCTTCTTTTTTTTTTTTTTTTTTTGGTTTTTTGGGCCACACCCGGCGGTGCTCAGGGATTACTCCTGGCTGTCTGCTCAGAAATAGCTCCTGGCAGGCATGGGGGACCATATGGGACACCGGGATTCGAACCAACCACCTTTTGTCCTGGATCGGCTGCTTGCAAGGCAAACACTGCTGTGCTATCTCTCCGGGCCCCCTTCTTCTTCTTATTATTTTATTATTATTAGTTTTTGGTTTTGGGTCACACCCAGCAGTGCTCAGGGGCTACTCCTATGTTTAGGCTCAGAAATCGCTCCTGGCAGGCACAGGGGACCATATGGGATGCTGGTATTTGAACCACTGACCTTCTGCATGCAAGGCAAACACCCGACCTTTATGCTATCTCTTTGGCCCCAAATTCTTATTTTTGATAACTAGTAGGAAGTAGTTTTTGAGTGCAGTTGATAAAAAATTTTGAAATGAGTGTTCATGTTCTTTAGCAATTGAAATTTCCCCCCCCCCCTTTCATGCAGAGTTATGAGAATACCATTTAGTTAGCCATATTTATGTTTTTTTTTTTGTTTGGGGTCACAAATAGAATAAATGAGAATAAAACTTTTCAGTTGGATACATCTCCTGTTTTCAGAATTCTTCATGGCTTTGTCTTTTTTTTTTTTTAACAGTCTGTGAATTAAAGGAAATTCTTCCTTTCGTGTGGGTTGGGGTTTGACTCACACCCTGTGGTGCTCAGGACTGATCTTGGTTCTATATTCAGAAGTGACCCTTGAAGTTTCATGGGACACTATGTGATACTGGACATTCAGTTGGGATCTAATAATGCATGCAAGTCAAGTTCCTTACATTCTGTTCTAATTCTCTGGCCCCAATAAATTCTCCTTTTAAAATAAAAATCCTGATATTCTTAATTTAGAATTTGAACCATAGTTGGAATTTATTGGTCTATAAAATTGTAAGTAATTTTTTTAAACTGTAGGCTAAGATACATTGGTAGGAATTAGAGAGATAACTAAAAGGATTTGCACATGCTTTGCATGTGCTGGGTCCTGGGTTTGATCCTTGGACAAGGATTCATCATACAACACCATGAGTAAGTTGGGCTGTATAGTTGCTGGAATGGCTCCAGGTCCTCTGAGCACATTGTTTGGGAGGGTTTCATATTCCCAAAGGTCATCCTTTCAAGATTGTAAAAAAATTGGAACATTACATGGTTGAAATTCAACCACTGCCAACTTTTTAACTCTGCATCTTACTATAAATAAAAATTATTCAGTAGATTATTCATTGAATAAAATTCAATGTAGAATTTTTTGTATGAATTTATAACATGTGATTTCAAGACAAGCAGTGTCTTGAAATATCTGTTGAGTCATAAAACAAAAATATTTCTTTTTTAGGCCTGTGATAAAATATTAAATGAACTCACTACATATAGGACAAAAATCTTTTGCCCCTTTACTGTAAGCTCTTGGTTAGATCTTTGCTTTATTATAGTATGCTTTTCCGCAATTAAGAAAGCCTTGTGACTTCTCCCTATGTATCAGTTAAGCTTCTCAGTGAGCGCTAATACTCATATCTTGGGTGATGTAAAGTGGATGGTACTAAGATGAGTTTCCATAATTATTTTGTAGCCTGTGACCTGTTGAACTTCTTTGATGCTTTACTTTAAGTGATTACCAGTTCAAGAGATAGGGCTTTATTGCAGTATGACCAGAATCAGTAAGGTATTTGTTATCTTAACTACATGGTTTAAAAAATGTGCTTTCTGGCATCCCATATGGTCCCTGTGCCTGCCAGGAGCTATTTCTGAGTGGATAGCCAGGAGTAACCCCTGAGCACTGCCGGGTGTGGCCCCCTCAAAAAAAAAGTGCTTTTTGTTCTTTGTCTTTATTTCAGTGTTTATAGTGTCTTACAATAGAGGTATTTAATGATCAATTTATTTTTAAATTCTTAGGAAAAGTCTTAGCAGCATTTGGATTTGCTTTACCTATGTGAGGCCCTGGATTTAATACCTGGCACAAAAAATGAAACAAAGAACTTAACACCTGCCTCCTATATTCTTTTTTTTTTGTTTGTTTTTTGTTTTTTTCTTTTTTGGGCCACACCCGGCGGTGCTCAGGGGTTACTCCTGGCTGTCTGCTCAGAAATTGCTCCTGGCAGGCACAGGGGACCATATGGGACACCGGGATTCAAACCAACCACCTTTGGTCCTGGATCGGCTGTTTGCAAGGCAAACACCACTGTGCTATCTCTCCGGGCCCTGCCTCCTATATTCTATTGAAATAACTGTCAATTGAATTTTAATTTTTATATGAATTTATCTTATATTAAATATGTTGTCTAAATTAATATTGACAATAAATTAATTAATGAATCATGTATGTGCCCCACAAATGTAAAGAGCATTATCAATCAAAATATAAGAATTTGGGCTTATATTTAATACATTTGTTCTGGAGTTTTGTATCTGTGTGAGATGTATGTAAAACAAGATTTAAGTAGTCATTATATCTTGTTACTAAATGCCTGTTCTTCAGGCACGAAAGAAAACCATAACTCTCAAGATTTTGGAATAACTGAGTCAGAGAATCAGGATAATATTTCTTTAATTTTTGGGGGCCGGAGCAGTGGCACAAGTACTAGAGCATTTGCCTTGCAGGCACTAACCTAGGACAGACCGCGGTACGATCCCCTGGCATCCTATATGGTCCCCCAAGTCAGGAGCAATTTCTGAGTGCAAAGCCAGGAGTAACCCCTGGTGTGGCCCAAAAAGCAAATATATATATATATATATATATGTATATGTATATTTCTTTAATTTTATCTCTGTCCTTAGATAAAAAGCAAATTTATGTCCTTAAAGCTCATTGTCCTGAGAGAAAGCAAATTATGATACCTTTGGTTTTGTTCTCTCTAAATTAATTGTAAAGTGGAAAATGGACATTAAAACTGTAAGATGATTTAAAATTAATGGGAATATTTCTGGTGTTTGATCATCTCCTAATATATCATTATTTACATCCAATAGTTTTAGCTTAAATATTTCCATGAATAACTCCTTTTTCTTTTTTATAACTGTGCAAAACTGTTGCAGGGATTAGCTAATGAATTAATATATTAGTTTGGAAAGATGATTCCTTTAAATCAGTAGCTGAAAAATCATCTTGGCCATTGTAATGATAGTAGAACTTCATTTCATTGGTCAGCATTGAGACACAGAAATTACTGTTGTCTACTTCTTCGTTTTTTGATTTTTGGGTCACAACCGACAGCGCTCAGGGGTTACTCCTGGCTCCACGCTCAGAAATCGCTTCTAGCAAACTCGGTGGGACCTTATGGGATGCCGGGATTTGAACCACCGACTTTCTGCATGAAAGGCAAACACATTACCTCCGTGTTATCTCTCCTGCCCCTGTTGTCTACTTCTTAATTTGAGAGTGTTACACTTTTCCAATGAATGACAGGTGATGGTGTTCTTTGGCATTTCCTTTTCTTGACTTACTTTACTTATTCTAGTAAGTTACAGTATATTTTTCCTAGTTTGCATGTAAAGAAAATGTGGAGAGGTTCAGTAATTGGATTGACATAACTTATTTAGTGTATAATAGAGATCAAATATTGTTTCTAGTTCCACCTGATAGGAGGTCCCCATTAAATCAATATTTTTTGGAACATCAATTCCTTTTATATTCCATCTCTTAATTATCATTTAGTTGCAATGACCTAGTGTCTCATACTTGACACTGGATACATCCTTGACTCACACACTTGCTCACCGGAAGCAATATTCCTGACTGTCCTACTTACATTTTTTAATCAGTCAAATTAAATTAATTAATTAATCAATTATTTTATTTTTCGTTCACACCTGGTGACACTGCAGAGTTACTCCTGACTCTGCACTCAGGAATCACTACTGGCAGGGTCAGGGAACTATATAGGATGCTGGGGATCAAACTGGGGTAGATGGCATACTAGGCAAACACCTTGCTGGCTCTACTATCTCTCAGACCTGAAAACCTCTTAACTGTACTAATTTCTGGGACTATCATACACTTCAGTGGCAGAGCTTGCATTCACCTTGCCGTGGTGCTCTGAAATTGGAACACTCAGATGCAATACCATGGGACCAGACAGCAGACTTTTTGTTTTTCTTGAAGTATTTGCAGCTATCTGAGCTGTGCCTTTTGCTTACAGAAGTCTAGCCAGCCAGCCATCTTTGGGGAACCTAAAGTAACTTTTGCCACAGTATCATCTTTTAGGTGAGTGACACGTTACTACATTTAATATTTATATTAAATTATGCAAAGTCACATGGTAAATACTATGTCTTTTTCTGAGGACAAGGGGACTGAACCAATTGCTGTCTTCTTGAAAGCTACTGGTATAAGGTCAGGGATGGTTAAAGAGTGTAGCCAGAGAGATAGCATGGAGGTAAGGCATTTGCCTTGCATGCAGAAGGATGGCAGTTTGACTCCCAGCATCCCACCAAGCCTGCCAGGAGCGATTTCTGAGCTTGGAGCTAGGAGTAACCTCTGAGCACTGCTGGGTGTGACCCAAAAACAAACAAACAAACAAACAAACAAAAAAAGAGTGTAGCTCCCAGCATGATTTCTCATGTTAGCAACAGTTTTTGCAAGTTTTCTGTTTCAGTGTAGACACAGTGGTCCTCAAACTATGGCCTGCGGGCCACATATTGTATTTTTTTTTTTTTTTTTTTTTACTTTTTGGGTCACACCTAGCGGTGCTCAGGGGTTACTCCTGGCTGTCTGCTCAGAAATAGCTCCTGGCATGCACGGGGGACCATATGGGACACTGGGATTCTAACCAACCACCTTTGGTCCTGGATCAGCTGCTTGCAAGGCAAACGCCGCTGTGCCATCTCTCCGGGCCCCACATATTGTATTTGTATCTGTTTTGTTTCTTCATTGCAAAATAAGATATATGCAGTGTGCATAAGAATTCGTTCATAAGTTTTGTTTTTACTATAGTCAGACCCTCCAATGGTCTGAGGGACAGTGAACTGGCCCCAGTTTAAGAAGTTTGAGGACCCCTGGTTTATTTGTAATGTGCATGCCCATCAAAGGAATTCTAGTGATTGTTAGTGCTTTTATCTTGTTTATAACCACATCTATGACATAGAAATTCCCTTCCTAAACCCTCCTCCCTTTCCTTCCTTGTCGAAAGAGGTCTCAGGCAGTCTGGTCCCATAATTTCGTTTTCATAAAGGAATGAATTATTATTTTGCACACCCAGTGTGCTCAGAGATTGTTGCTCATGGGGCGCTTTGGAGGACCATGCAGTGCTGGCCTGGAACCCAGAACTCCGGCATGTAAAGTCTGCATTCTAGCCAGTAGAGTCATCTCTAGTCCAGGTTGATGTTTTGTTTTTAAAAAAGTTTTTGGTCAAATGAGACAGGTAATGTAATTTCTTTGTTATGTTACCTGGTCATATTTAAAAAAACAGCCCCACAAATGTCAACTTTTTTTTGTTTTGTTTTGTTTTTTGTTTTTGGGCCACACCCGGTTACACTCAGGAGTGTATTCCTGGCTATGTGCTCAGAAATCGCTCCTGGCTTGGGGGACCATATGGAATGCCAGGAGGATCGAACCGAGGTTTGTCCTAAAAGAGTGCACAAGGCAGATATCTGCCTTACGCCCTGCGCCACTGCTCCGACCTCTCAACTTTTAAATGTGACTCAGGGGCTAAATCTGGCTCTGTGTTCCACATTTCTCCTGGCAGTGCTTGGTGATGGGGTGTGGTGCCAAGTATAGAAGTCAGATTTCCTGCATGCAAAGCATGCTCTCCAACCCATTGAGTGATCTCTCCAGTTCTCAACACTCACAGTGGGATTTGGGATAGAAGACTGAGGGGTTGACACAAAAGTAGCTGGTCTTTGAGACCCATAGTAGAAGGAAAATAAGCTGGGTGAATGGGAAATAATAGTGTGGGCTAACAATCATCTTTCTCTTCTCTTCTCTTCTCTTCTCTTCTCTTCTCTTCTCTTCTCTTCTCTTCTCTTCTCTTCTCTTCTCTTCTCTTCTCTTCTCTTCTCTTCTCTTCTCTTCTCTTCTTTCTTCTTCTTCTTTCTTTCTTTCTTTCTTTCTTTCTTTCTTTCTTTCTTTCTTTCTTTCTTTCTTTCTTTCTTTCTTTCTTTCTTTCTTTCTTTCTTTCTTTTCTTTCTTCTTTCTTTCTTTTCTTTCTTTCTTTCTTTCTTTATTTCTTTCTTTCTTTCTTTCTTTCTTTCTTTCTTTCTTTCTTTCTTTCTTTCTTCCTTTCTTTTTTTTTTTTTTTTTGGGTCACGCTCAGCAGCACTCAGGGGTTACTTCTGGCTCTATGCTCAGAAATTACTCCTGGCAGGCTCGGGATACCATATGGGATGCTGGGATTTGAACCACTGACCTTCTGTATGAAAGGCAAATGCCCTACTTCCGTGCTATCTCTCCGGCCCCTCAATCGTGTTTCTTAACACAGAAGTATCCAAGCTATGGTAATAGAAATATTCTCTCTTGGAATTTTTTTTAGCCTGCTGTGCTCTATTTTCAGCATAGCAGATTACCCACCCTTTCACCATGATTTTTTTTGTCCCCCCACATTTTTGTGGTGTTAGGGGTCATAAGAGCTACACCAGGCCATTCTTGGTGGGAATAAATCCTGGGTTCTTTGCATGCTCTACATTGCTTCAGTATTTCATGATTATTTTAATGGAAAATTAGTGGCAGTCATATTGGATTTATTGAGACATGATGATATTTAAATGCTGAAGAAGCATATCTAATTTGTTCTTTAATTTTTCTTATAAAATTGTTGGCAGAACTGCAACTAATAGTGAGGATTTTGGAGGAGATAATGCAGTATTGGGGTACTATTTTATTTAAAGTTTGTTTATTTATTTATTTATTTATTTATTTATTTATTTATTTTTTTGTGGTCACACCCAGCAGTGCTTAGGGGTTACTCCTGGCTTCATGCTCAGAAATTGCTCCTGGCAGGCACGGGGGACCATATGGGACGCCTGGATTTGAACTGATGACCTTCTGCATGAAAGGCAAACGCCTTACCTCCATGCTATCTCTCCGGCCCCTAAAGTTTATTTTTATTAAAATTTATTATATTTTAATCATGCAAGCAAAATTAACACACCATCCTTGTCAATTTTGGGGGGATTAATTTCATTTAAATAAATGATTTTAAAAGGTAGATTTCCTTATTTTTCAAGTAATAAGGGCAAGCTTAAGTGATTTGCTTAAAGTTTCATAATTGGTAGTGGGCAAGTTGAGAGTCAGAAGCAAGATAATTGTCACATTTTTTAATTATATCTTTGAATGTTCCTATTTGATGATTGAAAACAAGTAGTCTTCTAGAATGACTGTTCTATGGTATGAAAGCATTTTAATGAATGTGAAATAATATATTTTTACTTTTCTTTCTTGGAGATGGCAGTTTTCGGATTTACCCTCGGTGCCTGCATTCTTCTATTGCACATTAGTTTTGTGACTTGTTATCCCGATGGAAAAGTAACAGGGTCATGCGATGGAATGGTGCCTACACATGGGCATTCTCCACTCCCTGATCCCATTCACAAAATTTCAGTGAATCAAGTGACATTCAGACCAGGAGATCAGATCGAAGGTACCATGCTGGAATTAATATTTGAGTATTTTTCTTTTTTACTGTTCATTGAATTTTGATTACTGTAAAAGAAGTAGAGTTTTAGCTAAATCTCTTCACTCATTTTATCAGGTACTTCCTACTTTTGTGTATGCACTAGAGATGATTAATTTTTAAGTAGTATATGTACTCTCCATTCACACAGAGTTTTTTTTAAACCATAAAATTTATGTAACTCCTTAAACATTGAAGGCATAGTATTTTTTTTACAGTTCCATGCACATGCATATTAGTTTAAGTTAATATCAAAAGTTTAAGTGTTTTTTTTTTTTTTTTTTTTTTTTTAAGGATTAGAGTCAAAGGAGCACAGTAAAAATGGTGTTAGAGTGGCAATTGTTGTTTGCATAAGCCCACCAAAATATGGGGGACATGGAAATGAAAAGCCTTGGCCTAAATACAAGGAGACCTTACCCCTGAAGTTTTCTGGCATAAGACCAACTCTAGGCTCCAGGCATACTAAGTTGTCCAATCCAAGTTATTATCTGTAGTGCTGTTGTTGGTGTCAAGTTTCTGTATTAAAGATCCTGTAATCTGCATATTCTACACCGAAGTCAGGATGATTCCATTCACACAAGTTTTTATGTGTTTTATCATTACTTAAAATAGCTTCATTTATAGTACTATTAATTATATAGAAAAAGAAAATCAACTTAGCTTATCTGCTTTATGATATCTTTATTATTCTTTATATACTATACATTTTATTCTATAACATAGCTATACTATACTATATTATATATGATTATACTGTTACTATATATTATATACTATAATCCCTTATTCCTTTGGCAAAATATAGGCTGATTATTAAAGGTATTTCTATAGAAACATCTTTAGATTCCCTTTCCTGCTACTCCAGAAATGCAAACATTTTCTCTCGCAAATGGGGTATATTAAAAAATAAGTTTGGAATGCCTTGTGTCATGTATATAGAATTTATCTTTTAAAGCTTCATGCTACACAGTAGCTTGTTAAAAAACCATGATGGATTTATAGTAAAGAAACAAGTGTTTACTTTTATCTTCATTTTCCCAAATAATTTGATTCTGAAGCCAGGGAGATAGATGACTCACAGAATGGAGTACATCCTTGTGATGTCCAGGTATCAGGTATTCAGGTTTGAGACAGTACCCCACTGCTTCCCAACTGCTGAGTATATTCCTGCACCAGGGAAGATGTCCTCAGAATAACACACACACATACTCACACAATAATTTGATCCATGGACTGTCAATGGATCATCCTTCCTTTCACTTCCTGTGAATTAGCTATTAGATTTTTTCCAGAATGAATGTTCTGTGGAACAGTTTAGAATTTTCTTGTCTATAGGGTGATTCTTACTGTTTTCTGTCATTTTGTATATGTCCACCTATTTCTAGCTGTGACACATCTCCAAATAGTTTTTTTTTGAGATACTGCTAGATATATCACTGTTTCTCACTGTTTCTTCTGTTTCTCAGTTATTTTGTCAGGGCCCTCATTTAAGGGCTTTCTCATAGAAGCACGGAATGCCGAGGATTTGAATGGTCCCCCTGTTGGCTCTTTCACATTGATTGACAGTCAAGAATCACAGCTGTTGGATTGTGAAGACATACAGGTCAGTGTGTATATTTAAAATGATTTCTTGAAACTCAATCACGAACAATTATGTGATCACGGTGCTCAAATAAAGCTATTATAAGAGATTAAAAAAAACAAAGAAAATTATTTCTGCCTGTTTCTCTGGGTCTTCACTATAGAGAAGTGTTTGTAAGATGAACACCACTCATGTACTGTAGAGATCTAAATCAGCTCATAATTCTTAAACGTTTTCCTTTATTTTGCAACCTATTGCTACATATAAGGAAAAACTAGCAAAGACTCGATAGTAACCTTAATGGGTCATATATTTTTATATTACATAGATTCTTTTTTTGTTTTTGTTTTTAATGTTTGGGACACATGTGTGGTGACCCTCAGGGGTTACTTCTGGCTATCCACTCAGAAATTGCGCTTGGCATGGGGGACCATATGAGATGCTGGGGGATCGAACCGCTGTCCTTCCTAGGTTAGTGCGTGCAAGGCAAATGCACTACCTTTGTGCCACTGCTCCTACCCTTATATAGATTCTTAATATATTGCCTTTTAAGGGATATACACAATAAAGATGAGAAATATGGAGTGGGGAGCTAGGATGTGTCTCAGGGGTTGAACACATGGTTTGATTCCCAGCAGCAAAAGAAAAAAGGAAAAAAAAAAAAAAAGGATGTAGACTTCTTTGGTTAATTTTGGGATCACACCTGGTAGTGCTCAGGGCTTACTCCTGGTAGTCTCAAGAAATCATATGAGGCACTGGAGATGAAAATTGGGTTAGGTACATGTCTGCAACAATGCATGTACTACAACACTGTACTATATAGTTCCAGCTATCTAGTAGTTCACTGTTCTATATGAACTACAACCATGAACTATTTAGCTCTGCTACAAAAACAAAATAGCTTGAGAGTGGGATTAAAGTCTAGTTTTAGTCATTCATTTTTCATTAAGCATTATGTCAGGAATTGTCCTAGGTCAAAAAATATTGCTGTTGACAAGACTTTCCTATTTCTGGAAAAACTCATAGACTTTATGACTCATGATATAGTCACAGCAGAACACATGGATATGACACAGAGATATAATCATATGACAAAGATATAAGGAAGACAGTATGTAGAACTGTCAGAATAAAGTAAGCAGAGGTAGACAGGAAGAACACATGGGACCTGAGAACTTCTTGGAAAAGATGATCTAAAGCAAGTTCATAATGAATAAGTAGAAATTTGCCAGGCTATCAAAAGCAGGAAATAAGATTGTTCAAGATAAAGGAGTAACTAAAATATAATATGAAGCATGACTTTTATCTTTTGATGAATTTTATGCATTCTAGTCATATCTATCAACAAATGACATAACTTTATAATATAAATAAAATAATAAGCAGACTCTGCAAAGCATTGATGCACAATGTTTGCTACTCTTCAGTTTTTAAATTGGTGCTGATTTCATTTTTTTCACAGTCAATTGCTAATACAGACAGTATCAGTCTATTCACATGTCATTCTTGAGAACCTGAGTCTGTGTTTTCAATTAAATAGTCTTTACAAGGATACCAAGGTCAAGGAATGATAAATTACTGTGCAAAAGGATAGTAGTTTCTGCCACGCTTGCTAGCTATTGAGTAACTGAATAATAGTTATTTTCTGTTTCATTTCAGGGATCAGCTGTGAGTCACACAAGGTCATCCAAGAAAACAGAAATTAAAGTTTATTGGAATGCTCCAACCAATGCCCCAAATCACATACAGTTTTTGTGAGTGGAAGAATATATAGCTCTGTAACCACTATAAATAGCAAAAATAGCCTTTATCATTTTTTAATGTTTATTGGGATTTTATAGGAGAGGTTTGGCATAATAATGACGTCACTTTAGTGATATAAGTGTTTTGTTCTCCCTTGCTACCAGAAAGAAAGACTCTATACAATTAAAAAATATATTTTATTGAAACCATTGTGATTTACAAAATTCTTCATAGTTTGGTTTCAGACAGTGTTTCAGAGCCAATCCTACTATCAGTGTTGCCCTCCCTCCACCAATCATCTGAGAGTGCATCCCTTGCCACCACACCTACCCTTAGTCTGACACCATAACTAGCCCATTTTAAGTTTTGATTGTTAAAGTTTGGGCCTCATGATTTCATTTTTGTTGTCTTTGGCTTGGATATTTAATTCTGTCCTTTTTTTGGTTTCAGTTCTCTTTCTTTTTTCTCTTTCTCTCTCTTTTCTTTCTTTCTTTCTTTCTTTCTTTCTTTCTTTCTTTCTTTCTTTCTTTCTTTCTTTCTTTCTTTCTTTCTTTCTTTCTTTCTTTCTTTCTTTCTTTCTTTCTTTCTTTCTCTTTTCTCTCTTCTTTCTTTCTTTCTTTCTTTCTTTCTTTCTTTCTTTCTTTCTTTCTTTCTTTTTTCTTTCTTTTCTTTCTTTCTTCTTTCTTTCTTTCTTTCTTTCTTTCTTTCTTTCTTCTTTCTTTCTTTCTTTTTCTCTTTCTTTCTTTCTTTCTTTCTTTCCCTTCTTTCTTCTTTCTTTCTTCTTTCTTTCTTTCTTTCCATCTTTCTTTCTCTTTCTTTCTTATTTTTTCGTTCTTTCTTTTCCTTTCTTTCTTTGTCTTCTCTCTTTCTTCCTTTCTTCTTCCTTCCTTCCATCCTTCCTTCCTCCTTCCTTCCTTCCTCCTTCCTTCCTTCCTTCCTTCCTTCCTTCCTTCCTTCCTTCCTTCCTTCCTTCCTTCCTTCCTTCCTTCCTTCCTTCCTTCCTTCTTTCCTTCTTTCTTTCCTTCTTTCCTTCTTTCCTTCTTTCCTTCTTTCCTCCTTCCTTCTTTCTTTCTTTCTTTCTTTCTTTCTTTCTTTCTTTCTTTCTTTCTTCTTTCTTTCTTTCTTTCTTTTCTTTCTTTCTTTCTTTCTTTCTTTCTTTCTTTCTTTCTTTCTTTCTTTCTTTCTTTCTTTCTTTCTTTCTTTCTTTCTTTCTTTTCTTTTCTTTTCTTTTCTTTTCTTTTCTTTTCTTTTTTCTTTTCTTTTCTTTTCTTTTCTTTTCTTTTCTTTTCTTTTCTTTTCTTTTCTTTTCTTTTCTTTCTTCACCATAATGAACCTTAGATCTCTTGGCCTCTCCTCTGTCTCCCATCCTTTCATATTTATGTTTGTCCTCCACTCAATTTCTTTCCTTTTCCTTGCTATATTCTGGGCCAAGAGTATAGCAAGACATAGCAAGTATAGGAAGACAACTTCCATTTAAACCATTGCAGTTCTTCATGCAGTTATTCTAAATAGCACATATATCACTTATAAGTGATAGCATTCTGTGCTTATCCTCCTTCTCCTGGCTTACTTCATTTAACAAAACATCTTCCAGTTCCATCCATGTTGCAGCAAATTGCATGATCACATCTTTCCTTAAAGCTATAAAGTATTCTAATGTATATATGTACCACATATTCATGATCCTTTCATCTGTTGTTAGATATTTAGGTTAAATTCAACTTTTAACTATTGTATTTGAGTGCTGCAATGAATAGCGGTGTGCATAAATCCTTTTGGATCAGTGTTTTTCTGTCCTGAGGAGAGATATGCAAAGTGGAATTGCTGGATTATATGGCAAATGGATTCTTAGTTTACTGAAAATCCTCCAGACTGTTTTCCATTGGGGTTAGAGCAGGCAGCATTCCCACCAGCAGTGGATTAGAGTTTCTGTTTCACCACATCGTACCCAACACAAATTGTTTCCAATAATTTTGATATGTGTATCATCTCACTGGTGTAAGATGATATCTCATTATTATCTTGATTAGAGTTTCTCTAATTATAAACAGTAATGAGCATTTTTTTCATGTTTCTGTTTGATGAGGTTTCTTGGTTTTGTGGGGTTAACCTTTGTGAGTTACTTTGTATATCCTACATATCAAACCTTTATCGGATGGTTGAGTGCAAGTATTTCTCTTCTGCTCAGTTTGCTTTCTTTTAATTTTAGCCCATGTTCTTTTTGCCATGCAGAAACTTAAGAAAGTTATCTATTGAATTGATTATACAAAAGGTGGTTACAAATACATCTCCTTTATAGGCTATTTTCCTAAACATGTGAGCTCATCTGAATAGGAAGAAAATTGACAACTAGTTACTTGGTTTGGCTGACTGAATTTTGAGGCTGTATATTATCCAAGAGAAAGAAATTCTAGGGCATGTCTACTTGGAAATACTAGATATAAATTTGAATGACCCATCTGTGTGGTTTGAGGTCAGGAAGGTAGACAGGCTGCATGTCAGGAAGGGCAGCAGACTGAGCCTAGAGTTTGGGTGAAGACATTGGCAGTGGCCTTGGGAGACTAGAGAGTACCAGTTTCAATCAGGGACCGAAGTCCTTCCCTCAGATGACTTCTATATACATTTGAAATGATGAAATTTAGTAAAATTGAATAGCACTTCTTGATGCCTATATGACAGAGAAATCATAGAATCAATCTATCTAATGATTTATGACTGGTGTATAGTTATAGGTAACTAGAGAATGCTGTTCTCTGGCACACTTAGTGATACACCTTGCAACTTTGTGTTGTGTGGAATGTGGAAAAGGGCCTATGATCCTAGTAAGAGGCTTGCTTATGCTCTCTTTGTAGTGCTTCCTACTCTAGATATCTTATCCACATTCACTTTGGGGTGCTTTAAACAGTGCATTATGAAAGGAATTTGTAATATGTTCTTTATATGCCAGGAGGTAGAAAATCTTGAGCTTGAGATTTTGGCTGCTGTGAATATGCCCAAAGAATGCACCAGGAAGAGGACAGTTAGAGCAAGAAGAAAGTGAGTGTGACAGAATAAAAGATTAGCTAATGATGATAGGAGAGAGGTATTAGAAATTTACATTAGACAAAATTAGTAGTTCTGCCAGGCACTATTAATTCAAGTATTTGCCTATCATTTATTATTATTTTCTTTTAAGGTTTTGATTAAAGTAGATCCCAATTATATAATATCACTGGTATTGCATTTCAGAGCCACAGTTGTTGAGAAGTATAAAGTCTACTGGGTGAAGATTCCTAGTCCTGTACTGTCGCAGCCAAATGTACTTCCTTTAACAACCCCTGTAACTACGACAGCACCTTCGTCAACATCGGCTCCAGTCTCCCATTTAACTAAATCAGTGAGTAATATTATTTTGGTTTCAATAAATGTAATATGACATAAAAACATCTCTGGAAATTTTGGTTATAAGTGTTTGGCGAAGTACCTAGAGAAATAGTTAACTACCTGGGTTTAGATAGCAGTTTTGGGGGTTTTTAGGATATGTTTAAGGATGTTTTCATCATAACATTATGAATTGAATAAAGGGTTAATTAGTGTTAATGATGATATTCCTCTGAGTGTTTCCATTTGAAAGAAAAAAAGAAGCAGCACAAAATAATTTTTTTGGATTTGTTATTGTTGTTGTTTTTCATTTTTTTGTGTTTTGTTTTCTTTTTTATTTCAGGACCGTGGTTATTGTGCGGCGGTTGTCTTTATTGCTGTGGTGCTTTTTGGATTTTTTGTTTGATTTTTTTCTTTTTGTATTGTTATTGTGTTTCTTTTCCTTTTTTTCCCTTTCTTCTCTCAGATTAACATTTATAGCCTCTAGAAGGACTTTGCCCATTTTTTGCTTGTTTGATTTTTGCCCCATTTTATTTTTTTTTCTTCAAACAGAACCACATAACTTGAACCATCTTGTACCGCCTCACAAACTGAGGGGGAACTAATGGAGGGTACCAAGACTAAACAGTTGTATGACTACTAAGTAGTAATAAAAAATGATCAAACTTAAACACCAAATCCAAAGCCAATGACAACAGAATTGATACTCAATCTACAACAAGCTAGACACAGAGGGGACCACTTATACTAGCAGCCTGGGAAGTGTTGGAGGGGGATATGGAATGCATGCTGGGAATGGGGAATGGAGGGAGTGGTAGGAATTTTCCTAATTCAATGTCACTATGTACCTAAAATATTACTGTGAAAGATATGTAATTCACTTTGGTCAAATAAAATTTATTATTATAAAATTTATTTCATATAGATTTTATTCCTGCTGCCTTTATGATCACCATAACAGGAAATTGCTAGGAATGACCCCAACTTTCATTCCCCAGCTAGTGGGCCTGGCCTGAAGACAAAACAGGCAACAAAAACTAATTTGAGGAGGCTGCAAGAGCTTTCTTTTCATTTCTTTCTCTCTTTAAACACAGCCTAAGATCCAAACGTGGAATGGAAATGTAAAGCTTAAACTAAACTTAGAGAAGTTTTGTAGGAGAATCTTGAAGTGGTAACAGAATTCTTAGATCATATTTCATTTGAAATTTAAATTCTCTGTGCTCAACCGTAAAAACTTTTTACCAACTCATCAGTTAGGATCCATTTTGGTTCTAGAATTCAAATGAATTACAATTAAAGAAACATGTCTTGGAAAGGGTAATGTAGAGTAGATATTTTAGAAAGATTTTTCTGAAGGCGATTCTGATCACTGGACTCATTAATTCAATAAATGCAATAAGAACTGTCTAATGGTAGGATATCACAATTGAAAGAACATACTTGGGCTTGGATTTTGATTTGTCTATCTTTTTTATATAATAAAAATAGGACAGAGAAATTCAGCAACAGAAAAGAAATATTCTCCCCTTTCCTTTCCTCTGTTATTGTTCATTCTCACCTCGCTTGGTGCACTCACATTTGGTTTCGTTGGTCATGAGGACTTGCACAACTTGCCATGTCATCAGGAATCATAAAGAGCAGTGCCAATGGGTTATGGCCTGGGTGGTATAAAGGATCAATCTTGAACTTGGTGTGTGGCTAGTGGGATTGAGTTTGCAGCCTCATACGTTTAAGAGATGCATTCCATCTCAGCCCTGCAGGAAATCCTGATTTGTCTGCTTTCAGCATGATATTGGCATATTTCTGAAAGTCTCCACTTATTTAACATAGAAGTGGGAAATAATTTTAGTTTGTTCTTAAATTACCTTGAGAACTAAGCAATAACATAAGTACAAAGTTAAGGTTTTTAACTGCTTTGTACTTGATCTACATGTACTTGATCTACATACAGTAAATAAGATAACGGTTCCTTTTTTTCTTCTTTTTTTTTTTTTTTTTTGGGTCACACCCAGCAGTGCTCAGGAGTTACTCCTGGCTCTATGCTCAGAAATTGCTCAGGGGACCATATGGGATGTCGGATTCAAACCACTGACCTTCCGCATGCAAGGCAAACGTCTCACCTCCATGCTATCTCTCTGGCCCCTTCTTTTTTTTTTTTTTCCAATCTTTTGTTTATTTTTGGACCATACCCACTGGTGCTAAGGCACAACTTTCTTTTTATTAAATATCTTTATTTATACAATTTGATTACAAACATGATTGAAGTTGGGTTTCAGTCATATAAAGGACAACCTCATCACCTGAGCAACATTCCCATAACCAACGGGATCTTCCCTCATTCATTCACAATGTTATGATAGTTCTCAATGTAGTTATTTCTCTAACTGCACTCACTACTCTTCGTCTTAAAACCCATAGATGTGTGATACTATTCTGTGTCTATCTCTCTCCTTCTGACTTATTTCACTCAGCATAATAGATTCCATGTACATCCGTGAATAGGAAAATTTCATGACTTCATCTCTTCTGACAGCTACATGATATTCCATTTTGTATATGTACCACAGTTTTTTAGCCATTCATCTGTTGAAGGGCATCTTGGTTGTTTCAAAGTCCGGCTATTGTAAACAGAGCAGCAATGAATATAGGTGTGAGGAAGGGATTTTTGAATTGTATTTTTGTGTTCCTAGGGTATATCCCTAGGAGTGAAATAGCTGGATCAAATGGGAACTCAATTTCTATTTTTTTGAGGAATCTCCATATTCAGGCACTACTTTCTAAACGTACTTAGGAAAGCAGGCCTCCTACATGCAAAACCTGTGTTCAAGCCCATTGACCTATTTCTATGGTTCCACTTGCTAATGGTTTATTATTTTTTATTTATTCATTTATTAATTGATTGGTTTTGGGTCAAACCCAGTGGCACTCAAGGGTTACTCCTGACAGTGCTCAGAACTCACTCCTGGCAGGCTCGTGGGACCATTTGGGATGCCAGGAATTGTACTGGGTCCATCCCGGGTCAGCCACGTGTAAGGCAAATGCCCTACCTCTGTGCTATCTCTCCAGTCTCTCCCTTGCTAATAGTTTTAAATATTACTCTTAGTTCTCACAGAAGAGACTAGGTAAAGCAGTTCAATGTAAGGTCTATGTTTTTCTTCTCTTCCATATTTTACAATATATAACCCTTATACTGATTGACAAGATATCTTTCCACTGAAGGATGAGGATAAGGGGACAGAATATTTGCAATTACTTCCAACAGATGTAAAACATAGCTAGATTGAAAGATGAATTTGAAAAATGTGGCAATATTGTTTATGTATGTATACTACATTATAAGTCTGCAGGACATCTAAAGGGATTTCCCTGCCTGGAATTTGAAACAAAAGAACAAGAAACCAAAACTACTGAGTTTCTTAAGAATCCCTACCACCAGAACACAAGAAAATCTGATATATGTCCTCAGATAGTGAGAGAGTAGCAGAATTAAAGAAAAAGAAAAACCCGGGGCCGGGTAGGTGGCGCTGGAGGTAAGGTGTCTGCCTTGCAAGCGCTAGCCAAGGAAGGACCGCGGTTCGATCCCCCGGCGTCCCATATGGTCCCCCCAAGCCAGGGGCGATTTCTGAGCACATAGCCAGGAGTAACCCCTGAGCGTCAAGCGGGTGTGGCCCAAAAAAAACCAAAAAAAAAAAAAAAAAAAAAAAAAGAAAAAGAAAAACCCAATTTACAAGAAAGACAATTTAATTGGCCAGCATAAAACATGGACATAAGCAAGGGATTTGTCTGGAAAATGGAAAAATCAGGACTAAATCTGAGGACTTTGCAGACAACTGAGTGAATCCCAAAGTCACACTCAAAGAAAAAGAAAACATGAGAGAACTGAAATAACCAGATTACATTTGATCAGAACAGGGAAGAGGAAGAGAAACAGCTCCAAGGATTCAGATCCAAAAAACAAAAAACAAACAAACAAAAAAAAATAAAAACAACAACCCCCCCCAAACTCAGATCAAAAAGGAAGAAAATGACTGAGAAAGCAGAATTAAATATGTAACCTCAGAAGTTTCCAAAGAAAAAATGATTCAGAATTTTATGATCAAGAGTTGAATTCGGGGTCGGAGAGATAGCACAGTGGCATTTGCTTGCAAGCAGCCGATCCAGGACCCAAGATGGTTGGTTCGAATCCTGGTGTCCCATATGGTCCCCCGTGCCTGCCAGGAGTGATTTCTGAGCAGATGGGCAGGAATAACCCCTGAGCACCGCTGGGTGTAGCCCAACAAACAAACAAACAAACAAAAAAGCAAAAGAAAAAAAAAAAAGAGTTGAATTGACTTAGACCCCCAGCCAACATCATGTACGAAGGTAAAATTCAAATGGATTAAAGACCTTGATATCAGACCTGAAACCATAAGGTATATAGAACAACATGTAGGTAAAACACTTCATGAATTAAAATTAAGGCATCTTTGAAGGAGGAAACAGCATTCTCCAAACAGGAAGCAGAGATAAACAGATGGGAATATATTAAGCTGAGAAGCTTCTGCATCTCAAAGGAAAGAGTGCCCAGAATACAAGAGCCACTGAGAGAAACTATTCACCCAATACCCATCAAATAAGGGGCTAATATCCAAAATATACAAGGCACTGACAGAACTTTACAAGAAAAAAATATCTAACCCCATCAAAAAATGGGGAAAAGAAATGAGCAGACACTTGAAATTGAGCTCCCATACGATCGATCCAGCTATACCACTCCTAGATATATACCCTAGGAACACAAAAATACAATTCAAAAATTCCTTTCTCACACCTATATTCATTGCTGCTCTATTTACAATAGCTAGACTCTGGAAACAACCAAGATGCCCTTCAACAGATGAATGGCTAAAGAAACTGTGATACATATACACAATGCTATGCAGCCGTTAGGAGAGATGAAGTCATGAAATTTTCATTGCTGCTCTACTTACAATCATATTTGTAAACAAGGTGTTTAAATAAAGATACTAATGAAAAAAAGAAAATGTTAAGTAAATCTTCAATAGAAAAGTTTAACAATACAACAGTAATAAATTGATAAATAATGATTCTATTATGAAAAGCATAGTATAATCTTAACTACCACTTATCTTGCTATTGGGAAAAAACAAAGTAGCCAGGGAGAATAAAAATTTCCAGAGGAAGAGCAAACAAAACTCCTACTCCTCTCCAGGGCTGCATCATGCTCTTCTTCACCATAGCAGAGAGATTTTTCTTAAAAGAAGGGCTTTACTTTGAAAAAAGTATCTGTAACAAACATAAAGGCCAAAATCAGTATTCTGAGAATTTCCAGTACAAGAGCATATTCTTGCCTCAAATAAGCAGGTTTTTCTCTCGGACAAGGAAGTTTCCTCTTTGTGAGAGCTTGTCAGTATATTATTTATAAGAAATAGAAAGTTAAATGTAAAAATAAAAAAGAGTTGAATTGATCTATATTTTTTGGTTTGTTTTTGGGCTTAGTACTTAGCAATACTCAGAGGTTACTCATGGCTCTGTACCCAAGAATTATCCTGGAAGTGCTCAGGGGATCATATGGTTCCAGGGATTGACTCCAGGTCAGACGCTTGCAAGACAAGCAATTTACCCACTGTACTATCACTCTGGTTCCCAATGGATGGATTTAAAAAAAAAAAATCAATTTTTCTGTTTGAGTATTTAGTGCTTCAGAAAATCTAGTTGATTCCTTTAAAGAAAACAATCTTTGGGACCGGAGAGATAGCACAGTGGTGGGGCGTTTGCCTTGCATGAGGGACCCGGTTCGGTTTCTGGTACCCATATGGGACCCTGGCCTGCTGAGGGCAATTTCTGCTTGTAGAGCCAGGAGTAACCCCTGAGCACTACTGGGCGTGGCCCAACAATCAATCAATCAATTAATCAATCAATAAAGATTTTTTTTTAAAAGGAAACAATCTTTAAAGAAAATAATTGGCTTTTTATTTACAGATAAAATTGGAGTCAGGGGTCCGGAGAGATAGCACAGCGGTGTTTTCCTTGCAAGCAGCTGATCCAGGACCTAAGGTGGTTGGTTCGAATCCCCGCGTCCCATATGGTCCCCCGTGCCTGCCAGGAGCTATTTCTGAGCAGATAGCCAGAAGTAACCCCTGAGCACTGCCGGATGTGGCCCCCAACCCTCCCCCCAAAAAAACCCCCCAAAAATAAACAAAAAATACCCCCAAAAAATTGGAGTCAGGAATGGAAATAGAACATGCAGTCCCTAATCTGAATATGGCAGGAAACAGTAAACAGTGAAAATGTGGACCCCAGGAAAGGTTGATGTGTCAGCATCACAATTTTGCTATCATGGCTGAGGATCCTTATTTAGTACTGAACCTCTGTCTGGCAAAAATTATATCAAGGGCGCCATGGCCCCATCTTAGAAGTTATGTGCAATGATTTGCTAGAAGGAGATACAGAATGCAATAATGAATTAAAAACTCCTGAGGATGTTTAAAGAATAATAAATGTATGTATGGAAATGAAAAGAAAAAAACATTGCTGGAAGGGCGAGATCCTTTCTGAATAGTAGTGTCGGTGGAAGATTTTGGTAGTTTGGCAGGCTAAACTTAGTTAGGCTATGGTGAAGAGGGGTGTTCTTTACATGACTGAAACCCAACTACAATCATGTTTGTAATGAAGGTGTTTAAATAAAGATATTAAAAAAAGGAAAAATCAGTTTTAATCAGTGACTGATATTATCACTGAAGAGAAAAAGATTAGGATAGAAAGACGCGACAAGCAAGTAAACACATTAGATTACTGGAATCTGCTATTAAATAAGTCACTTTCCTGTGTTCTGTGCACCCTCCTAGGCTGAGAAAGGGATTGTGGGAATGATCAAATGCAGGAAAAGAATTATGGGATTAAGTGTACCTTAATGTAAAACCTACACTCTGCCCATTGAGGTATCTCTCCAGTCCCATTATTTTATTTTTTGTTTGTTTGTTTTTGGGTCACCTCTGGCAATGTTCAGGGGGATATTCCTAACTCAGTACTCAGGAATCACTCCTAGAGAGTTTGGGGAAACCACATGGGATGCTGGGGATCGAACCTGGACCTGCTGCGTGCAAGGCAAGTACCTACCCGCTTTGCTATTGCTTTGGCCCTATTCAATCCCAATGTTTTATGTACAAAATGGGTTTTAGTACACATCAGAGTTACAGCTAAAATAACATTATGGCTTCTGAATATTAGTCAAGGAGTCAAAAGTTTAAAATACTGAGTGTATGGTTTTGATGCTGGAAGTCTGTTTGATCCCTTGAACTACCTGATCCTCCCAGAAGTCTCCTGAACTTCTCTCAAAACCAAATTTTAATTAAAGTGACTTAAGTTTAAAAGTTCATAGCTTAACTGCTGCTCTAATCATTTCTAATTTGGGATGACTCTTTGGCTTCTTTATCTGGATCTTTAATATGTTAGTTATTTTCTCTGAAGTTGTATTTCATGATAACAGCTCTTCTGACACTGGAAATGAACTGCTTGTTTGTTAATTTAGATCTTTCTTTTTTTTACTCCCTGTGTCGTTTTTTCTAGTTCAATGCTTCCGATTGTGGGAAGACGAAGTTCTGCATCAGGAGTCCCTTGAGCTGTGACCCAGAGAAGGACCATGATTGCTTCTTCTTGTCCTTCATGAGAAATGACCAATCAGTGATGATTGAAATGAGTGGTCCCAGTGAAGGCTACTTATCCTTCGCATTTTCTCATGACCAATGGATGGTTCGTATCTTTCATTTTCCTAAATGATAATGAAAGGAAAAATACTGGCATGAGTTCTAGTCAATGGCACTTTCCCTATTTGTTCCAGATTCAAATGATTCTACTTATAAAATGGACTGGGGAGGGAAGTGCAGTTATAGATTAATTTGAACTTTTTTGAAGTTAAACAGCTTTGAGTGTTTCATGTTTTTAACCAAAAAACAATTACATACTTATAAGAACAAACTGTCCTAAGAAATGGAGGAAAATGATTTTCTTTCTGGTAGATTTGCAATTTTATCTGTCAACTTCTGTTTCTCTGATAAAGCAGAAAGTGCTGCTTTTAAAATGTTGTTCTGCAAAAAAATCATAATAGTTTGGGAGGCTTTTTCATCTCCACTTGTTTTCTCAAATAGCCAATAAGGAAAGCAAGGGCATCCCATTTGGGTAGTTATTGGCACATTTTCCTAACATTTTAACCTGGCTGGTCTAGAGAAGTCAGTCTTTATTTTAAGCTGTTTCTTTCTCCTTGGGTAGTGCTTAATGACAATGACACTGTAGGTGGCAGTCTTGTGCTGTCATGTGGAAGAGAGTGAAATGATTTCCCAGGGAGAAGGAAAAAAAAGAGTATTGTGCCCATGACATGTAGGAATCCTGTTCAAGCAGGCTTGGGGAGAGATAAGTAAAAATAGGAAATACTCTTTACTTACAGAAAGTAAAAGTAAAATCAAGAAGGCAAGGAGTAGCATCACTGTGCTATCTCTCCGGGCCCAAGTTCTCTTATTTTCAAGATTTTTAGCTTACCATCATTTCTCTAAAATAAAATAAAATAAAATAACTGGACATTTTTCAGTTTGTTTTTGGGCCACACCTGGTGACACTCAGGGGTTCACTCCTGGCTATGTGCTCAGATATCGCTCCTGGCTTGGGGGACCATATAAGACACTAGGTTCATGAGGGTTCAACTCTAAGTTAAAATACACATGCAGATATTTTTTCTCATCACACAAATAAAAATTTCAGTCACTTTATAGTTAGACCCATGCAATAGTTTTTTTTAGCATATTTCTTTTCTGATCATGTAAAATCTGACAGCAAGACTGTCATCTAGATGCCTTTTCCTTGCATGTGGCTGACCTGTGTTTGATCCTTGGCACCCCATATTGTCCTCCAAGGACTGCCAAAAGTGATGATTTTTTTGTTTGTTTTTTTTGGGGGGGTCACACCCGGCAGCGCTCAGGGGTTACTCCTGGCTCTATGCTAAGGAATTGCTCCTGGTAGGCTCTGGGGACCATATGGAACGCCGGAATTCTAACCACAGTATTTGCCTTCTGTATGCAAGGCAAATGCCCTACCTCCATGCTCTCTCTCCGGCCCAGAAATCATGATTCTTGAGGGCAAAGTCAGGAGTAATCCCTGAACTCTGCTTTAGCCCTAAAACCAAAAAAAGAGAGGCCAAACCTGTGTCTTCTATTGTTGCTTTGAGTGTGGTGGTAAATAGTCTACAAGTAGACTAACTATTTCTAACGTTGTAAGCTAGCTGGCACAAAAGCATTTATATCTAATTCATGATGTATTTATCTTACTTAAACCTTAAATTTCTAGTATAGCACTCATCAAAAGATGTTTGTAAAAGAGATTTAATTATGCAGTTACAGTTGATTTACAGAGCATTTTTACTTAATCATTAAAATCATCTTTACACCTGTTTGCTTAAATTGGGGGAAATAAATCATCCTCAGAAATATTTCTGAAGTGGTTATTCTATATTTAGCTGTTATTTTTAAAACCTGAGGATATTTTTATGACCTGCTACTTCTTTTCAGTATGTAATGTAAATTTAAATACTAAATACTGATGGAATCTGTTGTTATGAATACTGATTAGCTAATCTAAATTATACCCCCTTTTCAATTTGGTTTGTAAATTAATGATAGTAATTGTTTTGGTATTAAACCACATCACTAAAATTGATGATAATTATAATTTCACATTTTTGCTAACAATGACTTGTTAATGTCTGAATTTTAATTCACTTTTAGTATACATACATCTCCATTTCAGCTATTTTTTAAAATGATATAAATATATTAAGAAAGTATGTTAAATATGCAAACTACATTAGCTTCTGTTTTTTTCCTTCCCAATGCCCAATGTCTTCTTGCTCTATCTTTTGCTTCTCAATGCAATAGTCCCAATTCCTATAGATTACAACTTGTAGTTTCTGACTTGTCTCTTCTAGGTCATTTTTTTGGACACTTGGAAGTAACATTTATAAAACTGAATTTATTGGACCTAAGAGATTATACGATGGATAGGGTATTGGTTGAATGTGGCTAACCTGGGTTTGGTCCCCAGCATCCATGTAGAGTCTGAGTACCACTAGGAGTTAATTCCTGAGTGCAGAGATACGAGTCACTCCTGAGCACCTCTGGTTATGGCCCCAAAACAAAACCCAAAATATTTAAGAAACAAACAACCCTCCCTAAATTTACTGTCTTTTTTTTTTGGTTTTTGGGCCACACCCGGTGATGCTCAGGGGTTATTCCTGGCTATGCACTCAGAAGTTGCTCCAGGCTTGGGGGACCATATGGGATGCCAGGGGATCGAACCTAGGCTAGCGCAGGCAAGGCAGACACCTTACCTCTAGCGCCACCGCCCAGCCCCAAATTTACTGTCTTTTTTCCTGGTATCAACGTATGTTCTCTTTTATTGGTGATCAATAGTACAATGACAATAAAAAGTATCAGCAATTTTTATTATTACTTCCTTTTAGATATTGTCCTACTCAGTTATTAGACAATTCATTGTTGCTATCAGAGTAAATTTGGTTGCTGGATTAGATATCAATCTCTCCCTTTCCCACCCCTTATGCAGCTTGCTCAGGGGCTATTCCCTGCTTGTTCCTTGAGTTCCCAGCAGTGCTTGTAGGCCATGTCATTAACGGGAAGTTAGGTAGAATTAGAGTAATCTCAGGAATAGGGGTTATTCAGCTCAGGAATTTGACATATAAAGCATACTCAAGTCCATTGAACCATCTCCTCTGTGCAGATTGCTCCTTCTTTTATTGACTATTTTTTTTTGTTTGTTTGTTTGTATTGGGTCAATTTGGTTGTGGCTTACTTCTGAATCTGTTCTGGATCTCTGCTCAAGGGCCATTAACTTCTTGTGTTGCTCATATTCAAACTTAATCCTTGTGTTATTATCTCTCCAGCCTTCTTTTATATACCTCCCAAGAACTTTCTCATTTATTTATTTATTGGTTTTTGGGCCAGACCGGGTGGCACTCAGGGGTAACTTCTGGCCCTCTACTCAAAAATTACCTCTGGCAGGCTGAGGGGACCATATGGAATGCCGGAGTTCGAACCTGAGTCAGCAGCATGCATGGCAAATGCCTTACCCACAGTGCTATCATTCCAGGCCCCCCTCCCCCTGACTTTACATTCCTAACTCTTCCACCTGCAAATTCTGATTTTGAAAGCTTTAAGCCAACATGAAAGTTGAAAAAATACTTACATACACCAGTATGTCATTCCCTTATATTACCCATCCTATTTTTCCTCTTTATTTTTCTGATCTGTGTATGCATGTGCTATGGATAGTTATAGTAGGTGTCTAAACAATTTTTAAAAATATAATTTATTTAAGCACCATGGTTACAGAATTGTTCATGGTTGGGTTTCAGTAATAGAATATACACCACCCTTTACCTGTGCACATTTCCCTCAACCAATGTTCCCAGATTATCTCTCACCCACCCTCTTCTGCCTGCCTCAGGGAAATACATTTTACCTCTCTCTCTCTCTCTCTCTCTCTCTCTCTCTCTCTCTCTCTCTCTTTCTCTCTTTCTCTCTCTCTCTCTCTCTCATTGTCACAGTAGACAGTTCACTACACTAACTATATTTACTATTCTTTGTGGCAAGCTTCCTGCTTTCTACCATGGAATGGTCCTTTGGTCCTTATCTCTATAATCTCTGGGTATTATAAGCATACTATTTTTTATTTTTATTAGGAGTGAGTGAGATTATTCTATGTCTATGATTTTCCCTCTGACTCATTTCACTCAAAATAATAATCTCCATATTCATACACATATAAGTAAATTTCATGACTTCATTTTTCCTAACAGCTGTGTAGTATTCCATTGTGTAGATATACCAGTTTCTTTAGTCTTTCATTTGTTCTTGGGCACTTCGGTGGTTTCCAGATTCTAGCTATTGTAAATAGTACTATAATGACTATAGAAATGCAGAGAGCTTTTCTGCATGGTAATTTTGTGTTCTTAGGGTATATTCCTAGGAGTGGTATTGCTGGATTATATGTGAGTTCAATGTTTAGTTTTTTTTTTTTTTTTTTTTTTGGTTTTTGGTTTTTGGCCCACACCCGGCGGTGCTCAGAGGTACTCCTGGCTGCCTGCTCAGAAATAGCTCCTGGCAGGCACGGGGGAACCATATGGAACACCGGGATTTGAACCAACTACCTTTGGTCCTGGATTGGCTGCTTGCAAGGCAAGCGCCACTGTACTATCTCTCCGGGCCCTAGTTTTTTTTTTTTTTTTTTTAAGGAATTTCCATATTGTTTTCCAAAAGTGCTTGACCAATCTATGTTCCCACCAGCAAATAATAAGAATCCCTTTCTCCCTAAATTCTTACCAGCACTGGTTGTTCTTATTTTTTGTGATGTGTGTCAGTCACTGTGGTGTGAGATGATATCTCACTATTGTTTTGATTTACATCTCCCTGATGATTAGTGAAGTGGAGTATTTTTCATGTTTCCTTTTGTCCATCTGTATTTCTTCTTTAAAAAATTGTCTGCTCATTTTTCCCCCCATTTTTTGGGATCGGACTAGATTTTTTTTATTGTAAATTTCTATCAGTGCTTTGTATATCTTAGATATTAACCCCTTTTCTAATGGGTCTTGGGTAAATAGTTTCTCCCATTTTTTTGTATGGTAGTCTTTATATCCTAGTCACCATTTCCTTTGAAGAGCTCCTCTTTAATCCATTTATATTTGAAGTTTGTGCTTAGTGAGTTCATATCTAAGAAGGTCTGAGTTAACTCTTTTTTTGGGGAGGGGTCACATCCAACTGCTCTCAGGGTTACTCTTGACTCTATACTCAGAAATCACTCCTGGCAGGCTTGGCAGACCATATGGGATGTCGGGATTTGAACTACTGTCCTTCTGCATGTGAGGCAAATGCTCTACCTCCATGCTATCTCTCCGGCCCCCTCATGTTTTGATATTTTATCCAAGTGTACCAGGAATTGAACCTTGATCAGCTGTGTGTGAAGCAAGTGCTCTACCCACTGAGTCTGCACTTGAGGTTAACCCTGGTAAGGTTCAGGAAACCATATGCAGTGCAATATTCAAACATGGGTAGATCTCATCATGTACGACAAGTGCTTTAACTCATTGTACTATCTTTCCAGCATGTAAAGTATATTTTACAAACATACTATTCAAATACTATTTGATTTCAGCGGGACATTAAAATAAAGTGTTGGAATTTCATTGAGTTTTTCTTATTTGCAATTATTTTAGGGTGATGATGATGCGTACGTGTGTATTCGTGAGGATCAGACTGTGCATCTAAAACCTTCCCATTTGACAGGGCGAAGCCACCCAGTAATAGACTCAGAGGTAGGTGTGAACTTTTGGGAACCTCCATATGTCTGGTCTACCTTCTGATTGTTTGGATAAGGATGACATGGCTACTCTGCAAGACAGCCTCCTAACACTGAGTGAGCAGCCCTGTCTGATGGAGTGTCGGGGGCAAGGCTCTTCTCTATAGTAGTCTGGGAAAATATTCCTCAACTCTGGCCAATCATCTTTACTCCCCTCTCCTTCTTACTCTTCCCAGTTCTCATCTTCTCTCTTACTTTTTTCCTTTCCTATCCTTTTGCTTTCTTCTCTTCTCCTTCTACACTTCATTTTTCTCTCCACTCCTCTCCTTTTCTCTATTTTCCTCCCTTTCCCCCTTCCTCTCCTCTCCCCTCATTTTCTCCCCTTCCCTTTCCCTTCTTTTCTTAATATATTTTAATAAAATTATATATGTTAAGATGTGCAGCAGGTTGCTTTCTTATATGTATTTATAGTGAAATCCTTACTATTATCTAGTTAGTATATCTTCCTTTTACATATATTTTTTGTGTATATAGTCAGAGCACCTGAACTCTGCTCTGTGCAGATTTCCAATCAATAATATAAAGCATTATTAAATATAATCATATATGCTGTGCATGGATTTCTAGACTTTATCTGAAATACTTATAAATTTGTGCCCTTTAACCCACATCACCTCCCCTCTTTTACACTTTATAAGTCACTGTTGGGTTTCTCATATAAGAAAGGATGGATTTATGATTTTTCACTTGAGTGCTTTTGAAATCTTCAAAAAATATTTTGTTTTGTTAAATGACCTGAGCATCAGCTCCTTTTTGAAAACTTATCACACATTTTCAAAAAGAGAAGCATACTAGTAGCATAGAAGATTTCTTGCTGGAAAGAAAGAGAAGCTTATATGGTAGAGTCTGGGCAAGAATCTTGGGCAATTGCTTGAGTGTCTCTTCTTTTGAGTGCCAAAAGTAGATTATTTTTTGGAGAGAATTGTCTTTCACCTGACAGTTAACAAACAAATAGGCTCTGCTGAATAGAGCTTTACTTATTGATTATTTTTTGCATAGCTTTATTGGGTTAACTCCCATAGCTGGACTGGAGCTTTTCATTTCCTTGCATGTGGAATTTCAGCTACTAGGGTTTAACTCACTAATTAATTGTTTCTTCAGTCTTACTGATTGTGTGATAAGGGCCAGATGGAATTGTTAAATCTGCTCCAGCTTCTAAGTTGGGTTGAGAAATTGTGAGGTCCTGACTCCAAGTAAAAATAATATTTTTACCAAGAGGAATGAAGACAAACAAACTAGGAGAAAATATTCTTTTGTGCACTTAAAAGAAGTGGAAAAAACAATAACTGTACAGACAAACCATGCACAAAGGATCTTAGAGAAAGGAAATGAAGTAGTGCAGAACTTTGATCTGGTTTTATTTTTAGCAACTTTTTGGAAGGTGCAGAGATGACCCATTCATTCTTTTTGTTTATAGGATACTCTTGAGGATATGGCTTGGAGGTTGGCGGATGGTGTTATGCAGTGTTCCTTCAGGAGAAACATTACCCTTCCTGGTTTTAACAATAGATTTGATCTAAATGCAAGCTACTACATATTTCTAGCAGATGGTGCTACTGTTGATGGTATGTATATTGATTTAAAAGCTTTTCTCCCAGTGTCTCCTCTCATTCATTTTGCCTCCCTTATTTTTGGGGGTTAATTGTTTACTTTTAAGAAATTCATTTGTGGATAAAGAGGTGTAGGAAAATCTTGGAACCAGGGGCCTGGAAGGTGGCGCTAGAGGTAAGGTGTCTGCCTTGCAAATGCTAGCGTAGGATGGACAGCGATTCGATCCCCCGGCGTCCCATATGGTCCCCCCAAGCCAGGGGCGATTTCTGAGCGCATAGCCAGGAGTAACCCCTGAGCGAGCATCAAAAGGGTGTGGCCCAAAAAACCAAAAAAAAAAAAAAATCTTGGAACCAGAGAGAGATTGTACAGTGGGTAAGGTGCTTGCCTTTCACATGGCTGACCTGGGTTCAATTCTTGGCATCCAATATGGTTCCACAAACCCACCAAGAGTAATCCCTTTGTTTTGTTTTGTAATCCTCTTTAACCCCTAAATACTGTCTGGTGTAGCCACAAAACAAAACAAAACAACTAACTGAACAAAAAAAGAGTTGTAGAAACCTAATTCCATTTTTTTTTTGACTGTTTGGTTGTCTTTCTTGCTTTATTTACCTGGCAACTATATGATCATGGTATTATCTGTATTATAAAGGTGTTGTGCTTATGATAAGTGTTCTTTTTTTTATGTGGACAGTAAATTATCTGTAGCAGCTACTTCTCTCACACCCTCTGTCATAGAATCTAATGGAACAGAAAATATCTTCCAACAACCCCTATGTAGCCATGAGGAATGAAAAAATCATGAAATTCACTGCATACAATATGCCCCACAGGGTCCAGAGAGATAGCATGGAGGTAAGGCATTTGCCTTGCATGCAGAAGGACAGTGGTTCAAATCCTGGCATCCCATATGCTCCCCCGAGCCTGCCAGGAGGGATTTCTGAGCGTAGAGCCAGGAGTAACCCCTGAGTGCTACCTGGTGTGACCCAAAAAGCAAAAAAAAAAAAAAAAAAGCCCCACAAAAGCATCAGTAATGCTGTTGTAAATTCCTGGACAACTTCATTGTTTGATGCTGTCATTTTGGAACTTGAGGATATCATGTTAACCTAGCTAAGTCAGAAGGACAAGAATAATAGTAGGTGTTCTCACTAGTCTGTGGTATATAAAATAACCAGATGAGGGAAAGGAAGGTATCAATGGTAGGGAATGTATTAGATCTATACAGAACCAAAGTCACAAAGGAAGAGAGCCATGAAGGGGTAGGAGGGAAGCAAGAGGAGATCTGGAAGTAACATAGTGGCAAGTAACAGGGTCAGTGGACTCCTCAGTGGTGTAGGGATGAAGTATCTTTATATCTAAATCACTAGAACCTACACTACTGAAAGCACGGAAGCCAAATTACAGTACTTAAACACTATTAAGGTAACAAAAATATATCAGTCAAAGAGTCAGATTTTGGAGGGGAAACCTGGAGTCACTGGTAGGAAAATGGCATCATAGGGTGGTGGGATTGAAAGTAAAAGTGTTATACTTTTTGAACCCTAATGTAAACAACTCTGTAGACCACAGTGCCTCTATAAAAATAAAACAAATAGCATATAAGCATGTTTATCAACAAAAATACACAAATACTGGGGGGGAATAAACTCATTTTTAAAAACTTGATGAATGAAAAGCAATAACAGAAAACATCTGAAAGACACACTTAGAGATTATTACGCCAAGAAATTAACCATCCTATTTTTTTGTATTGGGAAATAAAGTACAACAACAACATAAATCATTCTCCTGTTACCTAATCCTGTGTATATGGATCATTTAAGAGCTGCACTCTATTTAAAAGCAGCGAGGTTTCCAAGGTTGAAACTATTTTTCAAAGCAGTCATATAATCTCTGAAACCCATATAAATGTAAAATGTACCCAATTTCAGTAAAATCCATTTTTCTAACTGCGATTTTCTACTCAGAATGCTGCCACTGGCCTCTCAAGAGACAAGTAGTTAAATGAAATGCCGAGTATTTGAACTAAAAGATTTAAGTTACTGGGTAATTCACAATTAAGAAATCTATCAATTTAGGGCCTGGAGAGATAGCACAGCCGTGTTTGCCTTGCAATCAGCTGATCCAGGACCTAAGGTGGTTGGTTCGAATCCCGGTGTCCCATATGGTCCCCCGTGCCTGCCAGGAGCTATGTCTGAGTAGACAGCCAGGAGTAACCCCTGAGCCCCGCCGGGTGTGGCCCCCCCCAAAAAAGAAGAAATCTATCAATTTAGATGTTTAATAAAGGTAGAGTCCCCTGTTATTACAGAACCTGTTATTTGAATAGTTTAGGAATGCCTTAGTCACATGATTTTGTAGCACCTTATCTTCAACTTGAATGCAACCTCCCTTAGAGTAGAACTCAAAAACTATTAGTGATGCCAATCAATAGAGTTCATATAATGTGATATATGTAGAATTTGGAATTTATAAAATTATAATGGATTTATGATTAAATGAATATTAGGTTAGTTACTGACTAAATTCACATAGCTCTTATTGAATCTAAGATTAAAAATACTTTTCCTCAAAGAATTATTTTTTTTTTTTTGTTTTTTGGTCAACACCCGGCAGTACTCAGGGGTTATTCCTGGCTCCATGCTCAAAAATTGCTCCTGGCAGGCATGGGGGACCATATGGGATGCCGGGATTCGAACCAATGACCTTCTGCATGCAAGGCAAACACTGTCTCTCCAGGCCCCAAACAATTATGAGTATGGAATATGCTTTGGTTTTCATCACTACCATTTTAATGCAGTACTTTAAAATTATTTTTTTAATGTTTATTCTGTCTTTTAATCATGACATGAAAATTTGATATAAATACATTTCATCTGTGTAATATTTTAAGTAGATTAGTACCTTTTTTGTCATTTCTAATAGTTTTCTTTATTCTTTTCATTTTGACATTTTTATAGTTCATATAGCAATGGTCTCTTGGCAGTCTAGATATGCACTATATATAACTCTTCTAATTTTCTGCTTTATTTTGAATCTACCTTATAACAATTCATGATATAACAGTATTTGTTAAATGAATAATCAAATGCCCTAACACATTTTTTTGAACAGTCAACTTTATCTCTGCTTCTTCAAAAATATTATATATGAAGTTCTTTCCTTCTTTTTTTTTTCTTTTTTCTTTTCTTTTGGTTTTTGGGCCACGCCCGGCTGTGCTCAGGGGTTGCTCCTGGCTGTCTGCTCAGAAATAGCTCCTGGCAGGCACAGGGGACCATATGGGACGCCGGGATTCGAACCAACCCCCTTAGGTCCTGCATTGGCTGCTTGCAGAGCAAACACCTCTGTGCTACATCTCCAGGTTCTTTCAATAAATTAAACTATTTCTAGTTTATTCTTCCATTGATCTATTTGTCTATTCCTGCTCTGGTTGAAATTACTTCAGCCTTAGAATAGGTTGTGAAATTTGATAGAATGTGTGAACTTTCAGGAAGACTTGCCTCTTCATTGTCCATACTTATATTAATTTAATAACTAATTTTTCAAATTACATTAAAAATCTTCTTGGTGTTGTGATTGAAATGGAAATGAAATTTTGGTTAATTTGAAGGATCCATTGACATCTTTGCAACAATGAGTATTCTGATCCAGAATATATTGTGATATTACATTTATTTAAATTCTCTGTGTGTATATCTTTCAGTGAAATTTTATAGTACTTTTATTAAAGTTCATGTACTTTGTTACTTTAGAAAAGGATTTTTAATGGATTTTACTGAAAGCTGAGAGCTTCTTAAAAAGTAGATTTCCAAAACTATCTTCAGCCCATTGAACTCTGTCTGTCTGTCATCTCTTGTGTGTCTTAGATAAATGTTATTTCCAGTATTCAAGATTACTGGTCCTAATTGTCCTTGTCTTCATTATTGCCTAATTCTACAGTCTAGTTTTCTCATAATCTTCTACTTTAATTCTTCAAGTATTCATGGAATTGCAGTGGTAATAAGGCAAACCTCCTTTGTTTTGAGGGGATATTGAGTGATATTGTGATATTACATTTATTTAAATTCTCTGTGTGTATATCTTTCAGTGAAATTTTATAGTACTTTTATTAAAGTTCATGTACTTTTTTACTTTAGAAAAGGATTTTTAATGGATTTTAATCAGATTTGATCCGATATTGAGTGTTTAGTGTCACCTATTATTTTTTTCTTTTTGGTAGACTGTTTTTTGGGTGTGAACTCTCAAGCAGTGCTTAGAAGACCTGGGGATTTTACTGGTGATTCTTAGTCAACTTAAAGGCCTAAGGATGTGATCATACTTGGGGACCTGTAATGCCAAAAATACCACAGTCAGCCTGATGCTGCTAGTTTTTAGGGCTCTACTCAACAGTGTTCTGAGGCCTCCAGAATTGCACTTTGGTGATGCTTGGTGTGGGGGCATGTGGTAGCATTAATCAAATCAGGATAAGTCACTGTATTATTGCCAAGCTTCTTGTTGGATTTGAAAAAATCACCCCTCCCTCCGTCTTTCCCCTATATCTTTATTTTTCTCTTCTTTTGTGCCTGGGGAAAAAACTCGGATCTACCCATATAGAAAACTAATGCTCTGGTTCTATGCTATTCCTTTTCTTTAATTTTGCAGGGGTGGTGTGGGGTCTGGGCCATAACCAGTGGTATTCAGGGGCTTTCTCCTGACAGTGCTCATGGAACCACATGTGCTGCTGAGAATTGAACTGGAGTCAGCTACATGCAAAGCAAGCATTTTAATCTCTGGACTCTCTTGTCATAATGACTCCTTTGTCATTCTTTCCATAATTTTGTTAGGCTTTAAAAAATACAATTGATTTTATGGCCCTTTTACGGATTTAATTAATTCTTTTTTACTTAATAGTTAACTAATGTCTACCTTTATTTTAAATCTATATTCCTTTTTAGTTTCTTGGGTTATATTTGGTTGGTTTTTCTCTTCTTGCATAAAAAGATTACTTCACTACTTTTAAGTCTTTTTTAAGGAAATTATTTTTAAATGATAAAATTTTGTTTTGAATAGTGCCTTGATTACATCACATGTGTTTTGATATGAAGTGTCTTCATTGTTATTCATGTTTAAGACTTATAATTTTAGTTTTGATTTCCTGTCTAGTCCAAGGGTTATTTAAAAGAGCAGTTTTATAAATATCCAGGTAGACCTTTTTTTTTCCTTAGCTTTTTGCTGTTACTGTCTTTTGGGTAGGTGATAGAAACTTGTATAACAGTTTATTTTTTGAAGATTATTGAGTTGTGGCCTGTTGCATTATATTTAATATTTGTTTGGAAAGTATTCACTTTATTTAGTTCTTTTGGGGGGATCAACATAAAACTGTGCTGCAAATTATCATTATTTTTGCACACTCCGAAGTACTCAGAGACCACTTCCAATCCAGAGCTCACTTCCATCAGTGCTTGCAGGACTGTGTGATGCTGGGGATTGAACTTGGACCCTCTGCATGTAAAGCACATATTTAGATTGGCATCGATAAACATTCCTGCACTTGCTAACAGGCAAAAATTTTTGTAGGATATTTTTTAGGATAAACATTTACACTCATATATTCACATACAAGAACAAGTGGAATAAATTCTGTACATTCTCAGATTTATACCATTATATTTTGATATTTTAATTTCGCAAGCATGGTTTGAATTGATTATGTGCCAGACAACATATCCTCAAGATGTTTTCCTTTGTTCTCCACCTGTACTCTTCTCATAGACCGATTTCCTTTAGTTTAATCTAGGTTCTACACTATTTTTAGCATAAAAATTGTTCTTTTTTTGTTTTATACCATTTACTTAATACCAATACTAAGTAATATTACTACAAATGATGCATGGTTTTTGAAAAATACATCTGTATAAAACTATCAAAGACATAAAATCTTTTATGAACTTTAGTAGGTTATTGTTTTATTTGCAATATCTGTTAGTATTTGGGGTATGCACCCTATTGTGATGGCGGTTGAATTCAGGGCTTCTTCATGCAAACCATATACTAGCTCTTTGGGAGAAATCTCATAATCTCACAATATCCCCAGCCCCAGATTTAAAAAGTTGATACTAAAATATTTTTGAATATATTAATTTTCTTATTATCAAATCATGATTTACGAAGTTATTCATAGTACAGTTATTTCAGTCATTAAATATCCCAACACCAATCAACACCAGAGAAACCTTCCTTTCATCAGTGTCTCCACTTTCCCACACAGCACCTTACGCTGCTTCTTAGGAGTACTTCATATTGTTACAACACAAAGGCAAGTGGTATTATCAAAACTTAGATTCATAAGTGTCAACTTGTAGTAATTGTTGTATCTCTTAATGGTGTTATTAATGTCATTGTCTAAAGTTTTACTTGGTTAGTTGATGCTAGTTGAACTTTCAGTGTTAACGATTTCAATGCAATTTCTCATCAGATTTGCTCTGATTGTATGGAGATGACACTATAATGAAATGTTGAGATGTCATGCGGCCATGGCTATGCAATCCAGGAGCCATAGATCTGGACCAAGTTTGTCGACTTGGCAGTTTGATGAAGTTCAGTTGTGGAGCTGGGCTCTTTCTGTTGGTGGATGTTAATTGTGGCTGTGGTTGTTGTGTGTTATGGCAGAAAGAAGAATTTGCTTGTCCCCATTCCAAGTAGGTCTCCAAGTTGTCAGCCCAGACCAGGTTACCTGAGAAGAGTCAGCAGCCATCTTTTTGTTTTGCATCTTAGTAGTTGAGTTTGCTGCTTTTCTGTGAGAAAGATAGAGGTGCCAGTAGTGTATTTTTTTTTTTTTTTGGTTTTTGGGCCACACCCGTTTGACGCTCAGGGGTTACTCCTGGCTATGTGCTCAGAAATCGCCCCTGGCTTGGGGGGACCATATGGGACGCCGGGGGATCGAACCGCGGTCCTTCCTTGGCTAGCGCTTGCAAGGCAGACACCTTACCTCCAGCGCCACCTACCCGGCCCCAGTAGTGTATTTTTAAGCCAAATTTTCTATCATATAACTTAGCCAATTTTGACAGCTCCTATCTGATATGCCATTATAAAATAACCTCTTGTTAAATGTTGTTTCCATAACTACAAGAGAGAAAATAGTCATGTCATAATTTTCAAATCACAGATGTTTTCAGTAGTAACATAATTGCTGCCCCATTAATTTATGCTAGAATTAGAGAAAAAATTTCAAGTTGGTAATTTCTCATTGTAATTTAGACACTGGTTGTGCACAGGATTATATAAATTTTTCCTGATCTCTCTTATGAGTAAATTAAAATTAAATATCACTGCAGAAAAAGAAAAACAATTTTCAGCGTTTAAGTTGAGGGCTGCCCAAAGAAAGAAGTCAAGTCTTAAATAACTTCATCTTAAATAACTTCATCTTAAATAACTTCATCTTAAATAAAACTTCATCCCTGCCCCACTTCCAAATTGGGTGGGTACCAGCTTATATGCAATTGGACAAGCAGAAGTTATCAACAGAGGAAACACATACATTAAAGTATTCATTTATAGTAACAAACAATTGGGGTCCAGGTGTTTAGTCTCAATGGTAGAGTGCCTGAAGTTTCATCCCCCACACCACTCCACATAGCAAGGGAGATCCCAGTGGTCTGCTGTTATCCTTGGATCCAGGCCCAAGTATGTGACCCCTGATGAACCCTTAATCTTGGTATGTATGATGCATGGTCATCCCAACAATAACAACAGAAGGAAGAGAAGGGAGAAAAAACATCACTTAGTCAAAGGGGAAAAGAAACAAAGCATTTTTGTTTAGTGCAGATATGGTAATCCTGACTATTCAAAGATGCATTTGAACTGCTGTCTGGAGCGGACACCATTAGGAAATGTAAGAGAAGAGCCTAATATTTCTATGGATGTGGCTGTGTGGCCCTGGTCTAGACAGCATGGGAGGGAAGTTGGCTGATCTCTCTAGGCAGCTGTGACATGGAGCTGGAATGAAAGTGGATTGGGAATGCAGGATTTTCAACAACTTAAAAGAGAAAGAAGGTTGCTTGAGGTTTTTTTCCCCCTTTCCCCTCTCACAATTGGCTTAAAAACCTTTGCAAATTCCTTCTTTTTGCCAACTTATTCTACCTTCTCCCTAGAGTGGGATGGTGGTGGAGGTGGTGGTGGTGGTGTTATTGTGTCTGTGACATTTAAATGAATGGTGAGTTGAAAATCATGAGTACTTCATACCAATGGACTCAAACCCCGTGTCATCAAACTTTTGACTGTATAGCAAGGAAGATACTCTAAGCTACTAAACTATTCCTCTGGGCCAATAAGTATACATTTAATTTGATTATTTTGGTTTTCAGGCCATACCTAATGGTGGTCATAATTTACTCCTGGGTCTGTTCTTAGGGATCATCTCTCTTGGCCCTGTGTTCGGGTATTACTCCTGGCAGGAATTGGAAGACCATATAGGATGGTAGGAATAAAACTGGGTCATCTGCATGCAAGGCAAATGCCCTACTTTCTGTACTATCACTGAACCAGAAGTGTAAATTTTAAACAGTAGCTTCCAGGTCTTTCCCAGAGAAGGTAGAGATTGTTTCTAGAAGTGTCTTGGATCTCCTATGATTAAGGAGGTGTTTGATATTGGAAGAAAAATCAGATATGTTAGGTACTTAAGTTGGCACATATATTGCCTTGGAAGACTATTTTTTTTTTTTGGTTTTTGGGCCACACCCGGTAACGCTCAGGGGTTACTCCTGGCTATGTGCTCAGAAGTTGCTCCTGGCTTGGGGGACCATATGGGACACCGGGGGATCGAACCGCGGTCCGTCCAAGGCCAGCGCAGGCAAGGCAGGCACCTTACCTTTAGCGCCACCGCCCGGCCCCATGCCTTGGAAGACTATTAAGCTAAGGCCACACAAATTGGTAAGAATGGATGTATATGTTAGGGAGCCTTTGCCCTTCAATATAATTAATTAGTTATGTAATTAATATTATGCTGCCTGTTTAGAGTTTGCTGAAAACGTTTTAATTTTAATCATGCATCAGTTTTATCTGCCCTTAAAGATAAGAAGATGGGGCCGGGAAGGTGGCACTAAAGGTAAGGTGTCTGCCTTGCAAACGCTAGCGTAGGACGAACTGCGGTTCGATCCCCCGGTGTCCCATATGGTCCCCCCAAGCCAGGGGCGATTTCTGAGCACATAGCCAGGAGTAACACCTGAGCGTCAAACGGGTGTGGCCCAAAAAACAAACAAAAAAAAATAAGATAAAAAGATAAGTCAGAGTGTATAGATTATTTAAGTAATATGAGGGAAAAAAAGAAATTAAACTTTGTCACACTTGGATGGCAACCTGAGTTCAGCCACTTGCCTCTAATGGCTCCTGCTTCATTATTCTGGTCTGTGACTGCCTGAGCTATGAATGGTCTTTCTCATGGATCCTAGAAAGTCCTCAATGATGGTAATTTTCAAAGGGCCAAGGTCAGGTTGGAGGACATGATGTTCATGATAAATCCCTTGAAAGGACTTAGATCATTTTTAGATTTAAAACTCATTCTCCCACAGTTAAAATCACATTCAAAAATCACAAAATCACAATATTTTTCTTCTCTACTTTGATCACACTTGCTGGTTCTGGATTCATGTTCTCTGTAGCTCCAAATAGTTGGGTAGGCTTGATCTTATTATTCTTTGTTGAGTGGTGGTAACTGTAGACTAAAATAAAAATAGCAGTGCTGCATGAAGAAAAGACTAGATTCTTAAAAAAATATGTATTCCTTGAAAAACTGTATTTAATATTTTTAGCTATGTGAGATCAGAATAACATTAATTATTTGGCTTACTAAATTGGTCTTTTGATTATATCTGTTGTTTTGCCATAACTTCTCTATTCTAGGTTTTTATTTAAGAACATTGATACAATAAGGACATTATTTATTGAGGACATTGATTTACAAGACTGTAGATGCTTATATGTTTTAGAAGTACAGCAGTATCATACCGTATCCACCAATAAAGTGCTAATATCCTTCTGCCTCAATCCACAGGATCTTTTCGTCTTTCATTTCTTTCTTCTTCTCACCACCACAGGCAGTCTCAGCCCTATAATTAATCTCAGGATTTGATGCCATTGGACATTGTCTTTTCTCTTGCTTTATTTCCTTTTATGCCTCATGAAAGAAATGGTCTGCATCTAGTTATTATAATTAGTCACACAGTTGTCTAAATTATTTATTTAATTAAAAATGAATATGTGATTTTGCTTAGAAATGACTATCTGCTGATATTTATTTTTACAACCTTCAGAAATTTGTTTTGATGTAATTGTTTGGAGAAAAAAATTAAAATTAACTACTTTATTTAAACACCATGGCTACAAACTCATGATTGAGTTTTAGTTATATGGTATATACCACCCACCAATATACATTTCCCTCCACTAATGTCTCAAGAATTTTTTTTCTCATCTGGTGATGCTCAGCACTTACTCCTTGCTCTGTACACTCAAGAATAACTCTTGACAGTGCTCAGGGTCCATATGGGGTATCAGAAATCAGATTGGTATCATATAAGTATAAGTCAAGTGCTTTAAACCCTTATACTAATTTTCCTGTTTCATGTTACTTCTTTTTATTAATTTTCATTTTCTTCACTTAAAAACATTAAGGTCAGATTTTAAAGCATTCCAAGCAACCTTTGATCACATATGGAAAATACAATGTGATGGATTATCCAAAGAACATTGGTGGATCTCATTCTTTACTCCTTCTGAAGGCTCATGGTAAGTTAGAGGTGTAGTTCTCATTCTTCTTTATAGAATAAATTTACTGATAACTGTGTACTCATTGGATTCTGAATTGTGTTGGAATAATCAAACAAATGATTTATGCTTAAATTTTCATGTTTTCACCTAGCATTATCTATCTTGGTGATTGTTAACTTTTATTAAAACATAGAGTGGGACAATTCATTGTTTTAATTTTAAAGGCACCTTAAAATTAACATTTTAAAAAAAGTACCCTACTTGCTTCTTTCTAAGTGCAGCCAGAAGTTGAGTTAATGGGTTAGTTAATTTAACTTTTGTGAGATCTTAATGATGCCATTATTACAGTGAACACTAATAAAAGAGGAGTTTATGATTTTGATTGTCTGATTATAATAGTAGTTTGTTTCAGAGATAAAATTTCATTATTTCATTATTTAAGAACAGGCCATTATATAAGGATTGAGTGTTGACAAAGTTCTTAGTTTTATTTATTTATTTATTTTTTTGGGCCACATCCGTTTGATGCTCAGGGGTTACTCCTGGCTAAGCGCTCAGAAATTGCCCCTGGCTTGGGGGGACCATATGGGACGCCAGGGGATCGAACCGCGGTCCTTCCTTGGCTAGCGCTCGCAAGGCGCTTAGCAAGACACCTTACCTCTAGCGCCACCTCCCTGACCCCTAGTTTTATTTTTAAGTATCACATACTTAAAATGGTGGCAGAACCAAGTTGGAAGAACAGTAATCTAAGAAAAGACTCTATGTGCTCTGGTTCTATAGAAAATGGAAATTGATTTCATTTGCAAACTGTTGAAAGTGGACTTAAAGTAGGGGGAATATTATATGGTAATATTGAAAGTAGGGGGAATATTATATAGTAGAATGTAAGTAATTTTGGTAAACTTTTCTTATACAGTATATATTTTGTATGCTCTCCAGAATTATTCACTCTAGTGGGGTTTAACAAATGTCATAGAAAGCCTAAAAATAACTTTATTTGTGTTAATTTGCTGCTTCTAGTAGCTCTAATTTGATATTCTTGGTTTCAGCACTAATCTGTGTATTTGAGCACAGTGTTCAAACTAGACTGGATTTGAATTCAAACTTTGTAACCATGGAGAGTTATTTAATTTCTCTATGTCTTAGTTTTCCTAATCAGCAAAATTGGAATAACAATTGTAAATACTTCATAAGATTTGTTGTAAAGATGAGTTAAATCATTGAATATAAGGTACTTCCAGTAATAGACCTACGGAAATACTAGCTTTTAGAAGTAGTGACAATGGAAGGTGCTTTGATATAGTTATTTTAGGTTATGCTGTGTCAGTTGAGTGCTTTTCTGCTGACTGTTTCTATGTATTGTGACTTTGACTTGGTCATTTTGAAAGCAGCTTAATTCGTTTGTGATGACAATCATTGTATTTTTTCTCTTGTAGGTGCCTTAATGTTTGTGGCATGGATGACGACTGTTAGCATAGGTGTACTTACTGCCCGGTTTTTCAAACCTGTTTGGTCAAATGTTATCTTTGGGCAAGCAGTTTGGTTTCAGGTATGTGGGAGTAAAAGTTTAATGCATTTCTAATACAGTTTAAATTTGAAATTATGCAATCATATAAAGTATGTGTGTGTAATTTGTTGGGTTCCTAATAATTTATATTTATTACGGTTAGTTTTTCAGCCAATTAAGAGCAGATATAAGATCAAAATAGGCAGCCTTATAAAGGGAATGGAACTGTATCAGGACCACGTATGTCTCTTTCAAAGATAAACTTTGAGAACCCAAATTATATTTGCATTACCTGTCTAATTTCAAGGAGGGATGGAAGAATATTTAGGCACTTTTAGTACAAATGGGTTAAAGAATGTAGAACCACAGATAGAATTAAAGGGAGTTTTCTGGATTCAATGCAAGATTTTGTCCTCTGGTTAATAAATCAGAAAACATTTGTTTTCCAATCAAGATCATCTGTCCTCTGTGTTGGTGGTAAGCACTTATTTTTGGACAATTTTCTTTTTTTTTTTTTTTTAATTTTTTTTTTATTTAAACACCTTGATTACATACATGATTGTGTTTGGGTTTCAGTCATAAAAGGAACACCACCCATCACCAGTGCAACATTCCCATCACCCAAGTCCCAAATCACCCTCCTCCCCACCCAACCCCCGCCTGTACCCTAAACAGGCTCTACATTTCCCTCATACATTCTCAATATTAGGACAGTTCAAAATGTAGTTATTTCTCTAACTAAACTCATCACGCTTTGTGGTGAGCTTCCTGAGGTGAGCTGGAACTTCCAGCTCTTTTCTCTTTTGTGTCTGAAAATTATTATTACAAGGGTGTCTTTCATTTTTCTTAAAACCCATAGATGAGTGAGACCATTCTGCGTTTTTCTCTCTCTCTCTGACTTATTTCACTCAGCATAATAGATTCCATGTACATCCATGTATAGGAAAATTTCATGACTTCATCTCTCCTGACAGCTGCATAATATTCCATTGTGTATATGTACCACAGTTTCTTTAGCCATTCATCTGTTGAAGGGCATCTTGGTTGTTTCCAGAGTCTTGCTATGGTAAATAGAGCTGCAATGAATATAGGTGTAAGGAAGGGGTTTTTGTATTGTATTTTTGTGTTCCTAGGGTATATTCCTAGGAGTGGTATAGCTGGATCGTATGGGAGCTCGATTTCCAGTTTTTGGAGGAATCTCGATATCGCTTTCCATAAAGGTTGAACTAGACAGCATTCCCACCAGCAGTGGATAAGAGTTCCTTTCTCTCCACATCCCCGCCAACACTGTTTATTCTCATTCTTTGTGATGTGTGCCATTCTCTGGGGTGTGAGGTGGTATCTCATCGTTGTTTTGATTTGCATCTCCCTGATGATTAGTGATGTGGAACATTTTTTCATGTGTCTTTTGGCCATGCGTATTTCTTCTTTGTCAAAGTGTCTGTTCATTTCTTCTCCCCATTTTTTGATGGGGTTAGATGTTTTTTTCTTGTAAAGTTCTGTCAGTGCCTTGTATATTTTGGAGATTAGCCCCTTATCTGATGGGTATTGGGTGAATAGTTTCTCCCACTCAGTGGGTGGCTCTTGTATCCTGGGCACTATTTCCTTTGAGGTGCAGAAGCTTCTCAGCTTAATATATTCCCATCTGTTAATCTCTGCTTTCACTTGCTTGGAGAGTGCAGTTTCCTCCTTGAAGATGCCTGTAATGTCCTGTAGTGTTTTGCCTATGTGCTGTTCTATATATCTTATGGTTTTGGGGCTGATATCGAGGTCTTTAATCCATTTGGATTTTACCTTTGTACATGATGTTAGCTGGGGGTCTAAGTTTAATTTTTTGCAAGTGGCTATCCAATTGTGCCAACACCACTTGTTGAAGAGGCTTTCCCTGCTCCATTTAGGATTTCCTGCTCCTTTATCAAAAATTAGATGGTTGTATCTCTGGGGAACATTTTCTGAGTATTCAAGCCTATTCCACTGATCTGAGGACCTATCCTTATTCCAATACCATGCTGTTTTGATAACTGTTGCTTTGTAGTACAGTTTAAAGTTGGGAAAAGTAATTCCTCCCATATTCTTTTTCCCAATGATTGCTTTAGCTATTCGAGGGTGTTTATTGTTCCAAATGAATTTCAAAAGTGTCTGATCCACTTCTTTGAAGAATGTCATGGGTATCTTTAGAGGGATGGCATTAAATCTGTATAATGCCTTGGGGAGTATTGACATTTTGATGATGTTAATCCTGCCAATCCATGAGCAGGGTATGTGTTTCCATTTCCGTGTGTCCTCTCTTATTTCTTGGAGCAGAGTTTTATAGTTTTCTTTGTATAGGTCCTTCACATATTTAGTCAAGTTGATTCCAAGATATTTGAGTTTGTGTGGTACTATTGTGAATGGGGTTGTTTTCTTAATGTCCATTTCTTCTTTATTACTGTTGGTGTATAGAAAGGCCATTGATTTTTGTGTGTTAATTTTGTAGCCTGCCACCTTGCTATATGAGTCTATTGTTTCTAGAAGCTTTTTGATAGAGTCTTTAGGGTTTTCTAAGTAGAGTATCATGTCATCTGCAAACAGTGAGAGCTTGACTTCTTCCTTTCCTATCTGGATTCCCTTGATATCCTTTTCTTGCCTAATCGCTATAGCAAGTACTTCCAGTGCTATGTTGAATAGGAGTGGTGAGAGAGGACAGCCTTGTCTTGTGCCAGAATTTAGAGGGAAGGCTTTCAGTTTTTCTCCATTGAGGATAATATTTGCCACTGGCTTGTGGTAGATGGCCTTCACTATATTGAGAAAGGTTCCCTCCATTCCCATCTTGCTGAGAGTTTTGATCAAGAATGGGTGTTGGACCTTATCAAATGCTTTCTCTGCATCTATTGATATGATCATGTGGTTTTTATTTTTCTTGTTATTGATGTTGTGTATTATGTTGATAGATTTACGGATGTTAAACCAGCCTTGCATTCCTGGGATGAAACCTACTTGATCGTAGTGGATGATCTTCTTAATGAGGCATTGAATCCTATTTGCCAGGATTTTGTTGAGGATCTTTGCATCTGCATTCATCAGTGATATTGGTCTGTAATTTTCTTTTTTGGTAGCGTCTCTGTCTGGTTTAGGTATCAAGGTGATGTTGGCTTCATAAAAGCTATTTGGGAGTGTTTCTGTTTGTTCAATTTCATGAAAGAGTCTTGCCAAGATTGGCAGTAGTTCCTCTTGGAAAGTTTGATAGAATTCATTAGTGAATCCATCTGGACCTGGGCTTTTGTTTTTCGGCAGACATTTGATTACTGTTTTAATTTCATCAATGGTGATGGGGGTGTTTAGATATGCTACATCCTCTTCCTTCAACCGTGGAAGATTATAAGAGTCCAAGAATTTATCCATTTCTTCCAGGTTCTCATTTTTAGTGGCGTAGAGTTTTTCAAAGTAGTTTCTGATTACCCTTTGAATCTCTGTCATATCAGTAGTGATCTCTCCTTTTTCATTCCTGATACGAGTTATCAAGTTTCTCTCTCTCTCTTTCTTTGTTAGGTTTGCCAGTGGTCTATCAATCTTGTTTATTTTTTCAAAGAACCAACTTCTGCTTTCGTTGATCTTTCGGATTGTTTTTTGAGTTTCCACTTCGTTGATTTCTGCTCTCAGCTTTGTTATTTCCTTCTGTCTTCCTGTTCTTGGGTCCTTTTGTTGAGCATTTTCTAGTTCTATTAGCTGTGTCATTAAGCTACTCAGGTAAGCTCCTTCTTCCTTCCTGATGTGTGCTTGCAAAGCTATAAATTTTCCTCTCAGTACTGCTTTTGCTGTGTCCCATAAGTTCTGAGAGTTTGTGTCTTTATTGTCATTTGTTTCCAGGAACCTTTTGATTTCCTCCTTGATTTCATCTCGGACCCACTGGTTATTGAGCATGAGGCTGTTTAACTTCCAGGTGTTAAAGTGTTTCTTCTGAGTCCCTTTGGAGTTCACAAATAATTTCAGAGCCTTGTGGTCAGCGAAGGTAGTCTGCAAAATTTCTATCCTCTTGATCTTATGGAGGTATGTTTTATGTGCCAGCATGTAGTCTATCCTGGAGAATGTCCCATGTACATTGGAGAAGAATGTGTATCCAGGTTTCTGGGGATGGAGTGTCCTATATATATCCACTAGGCCTCTTTCTTCCATTTCTCTCCTCAGGTCTAGTATATTCTTGTTGGGTTTCAGTCTGGTTGACCTGTCCAGTGTTGACAAAGCCATGTTAAGGTCCCCCACAATTATTGTGTTGTTGTTGATATTATTTTTCAGATTTGTCAACAGTTGTATTAAATATTTTGCTGGCCCCTCATTCGGTGCATATATGTTTAGGAGAGTGAATTCTTCCTGCTCTACGTACCCCTTGATTAATATAAAATGTCCGTCTTTGTCCCTTACAACCTTCCTGAGTATAAAGTTTGCATTATCTGATATTAGTATGGCCACTCCAGCTTTTTTATGGGTGTTGTTTGCTTGGATAACTTTTCTCCAGCCTTTTATTTTGAGTCTATGTTTGTTCTGACTATTCAGGTGCGTTTCTTGTAGGCAGCAGAAGGTTGGATTGAGTTTTTTGATCCATTTAGCCACTCTGTGTCTCTTAACTGGTGCATTTAGTCCATTGACGTTGAGAGAAAGAATTGTCCTGGGATTTAACGCCATCTTTATTTCAAAATTTGGTGTGTCTTTTGGGTAGTCTTGTCTTAGATTAGGTCTTTCAGTTTTTCTCTTAAGACTGGTTTTGTGTCTATGAAGTTTCTGAGCTGTTTTTTGTCTGTGAAACCATGTATTCTTCCATCAAACCGGAAAGTGAGTTTTGCTGGGTATAGTATTCTGGGTGAAGCATTCATTTCATTCAGTCTTGTCACAATATCCCACCACTGCTTTCTGGCATTGAGCGTTTCTGGTGACAGGTCTGCTGTAAATCTCAGGGAAGCTTGCTTGAACATGATTTCCCCTTTTGATCTTGCTGTTTTCAGAATTCTGTCTCTATCTGTGGGATTTGTCATTGTGACTAGGATGTGTCTTGGGGTGGTTTTTCTGGGGTCTCTTTTGGTTGGTACTCTTCGGGCATGCAGGATTTGATCACATATATTCTTTAGCTCTGGAAGTTTCTCTTTAATGATGTTCTTGACCATTGATTCTTCCTGGAAATTTTCTTCCTGGGTCTCTGGGACTCCAATGATTCTTAAGTTGTTTCTGTTGATCTTATCATAAACTTCTATTTTCGTCTGTTCCCATTCTTTGACTAATTTTTCCATTGTCTGCTCATTTGCTTTAAGTTTTTTGTCCAATCTCTCCTGCTGTATGGAATTGTTATGTATCTCATCTTCCACAGCACCAAGTCTATTCTCAGCTTCTGATACCCTGTCCCAGAGCTTATCCATTTTGTCATTCACTTCGTTTACTGAGTTTTTCAGGCCTGTTAGTTGACATGTTATTTCAGTTTGGAGTTTTGTCATTTCTGCCTTCATATTTTCTTGGTTCTTATTAGTGTTCTGTTCAACTCGATCCATGGTTTCTTGGAGTCTGTTGAGCACCTTCCATATTGCTAGTCTAAAGTCCTTATCTGAGAGGTTGATTAGTTGTTCAGTCATTATCTGGTCCTCAGAATTGTCATCTTCATTCTCTATGTCTGATGCTGGCCTGCGCTGTTTCCCCATTGTCACATTTGTATTGTGGGTTTTTCTACGTGTTGTAGTGGTATTCATTGTCTATATGATGTAGGCAGCACACTCCTCTGGCTCCTCCCTTTCTGGATGGGCTGACTTGCCTCTAAGGGAGGGGATTCCTCCGTGGATGAAGCCTCACACTGGGTCAAATCTTAGGCCCGAGCATGCAACAGAGAAGACAGTCCAGAGAGAAATGTTTGCTTCTGTGATATAGCGCCGTTCTTAGTGTGATTTTTCCTTCTTGTTGCAATGGAGTTCTTTCCTTAGAAAGAGTGCACGGCCGCGTAGCGAAGCGGAGCGGCCGTGCTCCTCTGAGCCTCTTTTTGCCCCACTCGCAAGAGTTTCACGCAAGAGGACAGTAGACAGACATAGACAGGTCACACTCACAGTCTTTCACAGCTGAGCCCCACTGGGCCGGTGTCGGACAATTTTCAAGAGATTCAGAAACTTTCTATTATTTAAAATGCTAGCAAAAGAAAATAAGTTCTTCTCATGCCAAAACAAAGCTTGTGTCATATCTGGAAGATCAGTGAGCTTGTGTTGAGATAAAAGTACGCTTATATGCAGGAAAAAAATTCTGCTTACTTGATTGGTTTTGGCATGATATTCATGAAATTCATATTTGTATGATTATAGGTTTTATTTTGGTGAGTTGCACTTGGGGCAACTCCTTTGTCACTGTTGGTTCTTGCTCAGGTGATGGTGCTCAGGGACCAAGGTGTCAACCCAAAGCTTCTATGTGCAAAACAGCCCCATGAGTTATCATCTCCATCTTAGATTTGTATCTTGTGAAGTTTAGCTTCACACTGTTGGCTGACAGGTCAGTCTGTTTAACAAGTCTCATCACAGCTACCACATGCATTCTTCTGATTGTCTCTGTCTTTGATTTTTCTCTCTCTTATCTCCTAGTGGGAATATTCACAATTGGAGACACTTGGTTTTTTCTTCACTTTTTACTCAAATTCTCCAGTACACTTAAAACTGTGTTGCATGGGACCAGAGAGATTGCATGGAGGTAGGGCATTTGCCTTACATGCAGAAGGACAGTAGTTTGAATTCTGGCATCCCATATTGTCACCCGAACCTACCAGGAGCTATTTTTGAGCATAGAGCCAGGAGTAATCCATTAGCGTTGCTGGCGTGACCCAAAAACCAACCAACCAACTGACCAATCAACCAACCAACCAACCAAAAAACAAAAAAACCCAAGCTGTGTTGCATATTACATAAACATATGTATGCACAATATAGGCAGATAGTTACTATTGTTTCTACTTTTCCAGAGATCATTTCTGTTTGCACCAGTTACTCCATCAAAACTAATTAGCCGTGTCCATTTTTCACTCTCTGTATTCTCCTGATTGGGAAATACATTTTGTGTTTGTTTTTCTTAGATACTGAATTATAAACCAAGTTCTTTAGGAGGCAATACTTTCTCTTTTCTCCATGTCTTATTTGATTATTCTTAATACTATTTGATGGTGGAATTTAAGTATTGGAAGGAAATGAAGTATTTGGCAAATCTTTGAGTTCTGGTTATGCATATTAGTGTCTATTTCTGTATTTCTTGTGGCATAACTCTTGGCAAATGCTTGTGAAAAAAAGGATGGAAGTTTAATATTTTATTAAAGATTGATGGCAAATAGGATTTTCTTTTTAACACTCCAAAAACAATGATTAGATGTCAGTTGTATGCCTGTCTTCTGTGAATCTTCTCCTCATTGTAACACCAGCTTCCTTCTCTTACATAATTATCAATTTTTTTACTTTGGCATTTTCCCCTTGCAGGTACATCGACTGCTGATGCTCACCACATCTGTACTCACCTGCATTGCCTTCATTCTGCCTTTTATTTACAGGGGAGGATGGAGTTGGGTAAGTAGATCTCAAACAAGATATCATTAGAAATTCATTTGGATGCAGAGGACACTGCTGTTATGTTCTCAGATGACACAAATGTATTTCTTCATGGAACTCTTTTTCTTTTTCACATTTTTATGTGGTTTCTTTCATGTTGCTGGGCTCAGGAATGGAATGAGGATACTAGATGACTTGGAAGTGACTGGATTTTTAGGATGCGTTATGTGCTATATTATCAGTGGATAGCTTTAGTGTTTTTTTCTTTCATTATTATTAGTATTATTTTGATTTTGGACCACATTTCCTGTCTCCAAAACATACTCTTGACTCTGTGTTCAGGGATTATGCCTGATGGGGCTCAGGGACCATATGGGATATTAGGGATTGAACCTGTGTCAGACAAGTGGAAGGCACGTGCTCTATACCTTGTACTCTCTTCCACTCCTAGTTTTTGTTTTTAATTATAGTGGTAAAAATTCAAAATGGGCTCTTTTTTGTATTTATTTATTTTTTAAAACAATATCTTTATTTAAGCACCATGATTACAAACATGTTTGTAGTTGAGTTTCACTCATAAAAATGTACACTTCCACTTCACCAGTGCAGCATTCTCACCACCAATGCCCCATATCTCCCTCCTCCCCCACTCCCTGCCTGTATTTGAGGCAGACAATTACTTCTCTCACTCATTAACATTGTCATGATAGTTGTTAAAAGTGTGCTTTGTAAGGAGCATGAGCACCATGTTTTTCTCTGGTCCTCGGGTAACTATTACCCTACTAACTGCAGCTTTGCTGTCAGAACAACTCTGACTTTTGTATCATTACATTTAAACCTCAAATTGAGTAGTTCTTGGTCATAATCCTGGTCACAAATAAAGAAATTAAGGCGTTATTCTTTCATCTTTATCTCCAGCCTGGATTTTTCCTCTGGCTTGAGGCTCTCACAGCTAGATAGCCTAGTAACTCAGCTTGTATGTCCAAAACATCTCAAACCAGTGTGTCCAGAATAGAATTCATAATCCTTCCTTTCAGTCTTACCTCACCTGCTACCATCCCAATTTTCACCTTTGGCTATCATTTTAGGATGTTTTTTAACCTTCTTTTATAAAAAAATTCAGCAGGAAGTTCCATTGTTAAAATACAAAATTTTCACTATCACTGGTTACAATTGTATTTGAACCATATGTATCTTTTTTATTTGTTAAATTTGGGTGCTGTAGATGGGTTAGTGTTGCTAAACAGAACCTTCGTGGGGTCGGGGAACCTTTCACAGGGGAGAGAAGCGAGAGCGCAAGTGGACGAATATGAAATATGAAATAAATGAGACCACACAGAATGCTTTGTATGGGGACCCTCGCCCAAGGGAGAAGAGACAAATTTATTTTTCAGCCGATGACATTTTAAGCACAGGTTCTGGAATGCAGGGTGTTATCAGGGAGAACAAAAGAGTGGGAGATGTTCTGGAGAAAATACAATGAGGAACCAAGCCTTAAATTTGCATGTTAGAAGACTGTTCTTCCAGTGAGAAAGAACTCTGCTGGAGGGCAGTGAAACCCAGAACTAGAGATGTTTATGGTTTAGCAAAAAGCAGCTTTTCAAGATACCAGGAGGAGAGAGACAGAGATATTTTTGATGTCTATGTAGTAGCTGCAAAATAGATTTTAGGGGGGATGGAAATAATTGTTTACCATCATAGAGCTAGACTCAGAAAAACAAGCTGTTGGCGCCAGGTTATACGAACTAGCCAGCAGGGAGCTTTTGGCTGGCTTTTGGTACTGACATTTCTTTGTCTGTAGGAGAGCTGAGGCTGAATTTCTATAGTGGCCAAATAGAGAGAAAAATGTAATGTTACAGCCATGTTGGAATTATCGCCAATGATCTACGCAAAGGGTCAAATGATTGACTTCACTAAGCGGGCCTTTTGGCAAATAATTCTTTTGGAGAAAGGCACTGCACCAGGGAAGGAAAAAACCACATCTGGTGCGTGCTTTTTTTTTTTTTTTTTTTTAATGGGAGGTAATATTTGGGGCCATATTTTATGGTACTCAGGGCTTATACCTGGCTCTGTGGTCAGTTCTGGTGGTGCTCAGGAGCTTTTTATATGGTGCTAGATATTGAACTGAGCTCAGCTACATAGAAGGCAAGTGCCATACTGTACTATTTCTAAGGCCCAGTCATCCTTATCTTTTACTTGGGTTATCCACTTCAACTGTTGTCCATGGACAATCTGTTTTCCACTTAAGGAAGTGGGATTAAAAAAAATTAAATCAGATCATGTCATTCTTGCCTCCCAAAATAGTTCCTCTAATGTTTTTCAATTAGACACAAAGCAAGTATTGAATTTTTTTTCAGCAAGTGCTTTGTTTTTTTTTTTTTTTTTTGCTTCTGGTTGTTCTCTGAATTGTTCACCTCTGCCTGCCATCTCTTAGCTGTTTTCATCTCATAGCTAGCTGCTAACTGAAATACTTGTATAATGTGGTCCAGTATCACTATGTCATGTTTTTTTTTTTTTTTTTTTTTTTAAATTTGGATTTTGGGCCACATTCAGGAATGTTCAGGAATTATTTCTTACTCTGTACTCAGGACTTACTCCTGGTGGGCTCATGTGACCATATGGAATACTGGAGATAAAATTTGGTTGGTTGCATGCAAGTCCTTTCCAATGTACTTTTGCTATAGCCCTCAGTATTTGCTATTTTGAGTGCCCCTAAAAGATGAATGTAGCCAAAGTTGTTGCAATACTGTCTTTTTAAATTTTTTATCAAATAAAAGACATTTTTGCAATAATTCTCAGAGACAAAAGAGAGGAGGGCTGGAAGGTCCAGCTCACCACAAAGAGTGATGAGTGCAGTTAGAGAAATAACTACATTGAGAACTATCCTAACAATGTGAATGAATGAGGGAAGTAGAAAGCCTGTCTAGAGTATAGACGAGGGTGAGGTGGGAAGGAGGGAAATTTGGGACATTGGAGATGGGAATGTTACACTGGTGAAAAGGGGTATTCTTTACATGACTGAAACCCAACCACAATCATGTTTGTAATCAAGGTGTTTAAATAAAATATTAATAAATTTTGGGCCTGGAGAGATAGCACAGTGGTGTTTGCCTTGCAAGCAGCTGATCCAGGACCAAAGGTGGTTGGTTCGAATCCCAGTGTCCCATTATTGTCCCCCGTGCCTGCCAGGAGCTATTTCTGAGCAGACAGCCAGGAGTAACCCCTGAGCAACGCCGGGTGTGGCCCAAAAACCAAAAAAAAATATATATATATATATATTAATAAATTTTTTAACAGACCTTTGTACTGAACAGAGGAAGTAAGATTTGAATACCTTTTCTGTGCAGGTCATTCACTAAATCAACAAACATTATGTCATAAAGGCTTTGCTAAGCATCAGAGTTATAAATAATTGTATCAATCCCATAGCTCAGGGTGACACAGTGGTCTAAATATATAATTATAGCCAATTGGGATAACCACTCTAGCCATGGAGTTCGAGGAGGCTGCCAGTGTCTGCCAGTGTCTGGTATTGCTAGTCATATCACATGATCTCATATTGAAGAGGCAGCTTTCACATATGGATTCTACCACCACCATTTGCACACTGTGATCCCTGTACATCATATGATATTTGAGTCTCAGTTTTCCCATTCATAAAGGTGGGATATTGATAACCAACAATTAGCATTACTTATTACATGGAGAAAGCAAAGACTTAGTGAACATTGCCTGTCACCACCGTCACAAGATAATGCTACCTAGAAACATTAAGACATTTATCTGTGCATATTATTTTTAACACATGGAATTAATATTAGACAAGGACATTAGAATTATGTGCCTTTTTTTTTTTTTTTTTTTAGCATGCAGGCTATCACCCATATCTTGGCTGCGTAGTGATGATTTTAGCAGTTCTTCAGCCTCTCCTGGCAGCCTTCAGACCAACTTTGCATCACCCAAGGTACTTATAAATTTTATATAAAAATACTCTCAATGTGAGATCCTTAGTTCAAGTAGAAAAATTTTGCAATTTATAAAACTGGCTGCTAAGTTGTTTAATTTGAAATAAATTTCAGATACCTACTTCTTAGGCAATAATAGAAACTGCATGCTTTTTTTTTCCCTCCTGGGAACTAATTTTATTTCCATAGTTTAAAAAACTACTGACTGGTTCTTTGTTTTGGTAGAAGGCAAGTGTTTAACTGGACTCATTGGAGTATTGGAACAGCTGCTCGAATAATAGCAGGTAAGTAATTGTGATACCACTTATTCATATATAATTGCCGGTTGCTTAAATGGCAAGTTGTAATTTGGCTTAAATGATTTTTAGATGCATTAGTAATTGGAGTAATTGGTTGTTGAGGAGAAATCAGCCTTAAACATTGAAATCCAGAAAGTAATTTCTAGAGGTAACTATTTAAGTTATTATTTCAGTTTTTAAGTTTAAGTTTATTTGAATGGCTTTAAAATGCTTTTCTTAAGTTGTTTTCTTTTCCTGATTTGACTTTGTCAGCAGAGTAAGTAGGACTGACAGCCAAACCTTCAATGGGCAATTTGAGGGCCATTTATAATTGGTAGATAATAATGACAATTTCCTGTCTTAACTTCATCTTTATTTTTTTAATATTTTTTATTTAAACACCTTGGTTACAAACTACTTCCTTAGTCTTACACTAAAAGAAAATAATGGTAATGTGGTCTTAAATAATAATCATTTTGATAACCATCTCATATTAGGCTTTACTAGATATAATAAATATATGTACACAATGCATTGATCTGTGTTGGTGACTATATTTAAATATACATACATTCATATGTATATTATATTCTCTCCTAAACTCAGTGACAGCAATATTCCTGGGAATGGATTTACCAGGATTGCATCTCCCTGACCCTCAGAAGATCTATGCAATGATTGGATTTGTAGCCTGGCATGTTGTGATTGAGATTATTTTAGAGATACATGGTTACCGACACTCTCAAAAAGGTAACACATTGAAAAGTGATGTTTGTAGAAACACCTTTAAACAACTTTTCCCTCCCGCCCTCCTCTCCCTCCATCCTTCTCTCCCTCCATCCTTCTCTCCCTCCCTCCCTCCCTCCCTCCCTCCCTCCCTCCCTCCCTCCCTTCCTTCCTTCCTTCCTTCCTTCCTTCCTTCCTTCCTTCCTTCCTTCCTTCCTTCCTTCCTTCCTTCCTTCCTTCCTTCCTTCCTTCCTTCTTTCCTCCCCTCCCCACCTCTCCCCTCCCCTCCCTCCCTCCCTCCCTCCCTCCCTCCCTCCCTCCCTCCCTCCCTCCCTCCCTCCCTCCCAACTATACTCAGGTCTTACTCCTGGCTCTGCACAGGGATCTCCAACAGGTATGTGTGACCATATTGCGTGCTAGGGATTGAACTCAGATGAATAAAATTTCACCGGTCATCAAAAGTTGATTTAGCTAGTTTACTAGTGAGCTAAAGAGGAAGGATTTATGCTCAGAGCATCTTTTAGCAATAAGATACATATTGGTCTTGGTGCTAGTGGCTGGCATTCTTTTTTGTTTTGTTTTTGGGCCACACCCGATGATGCTCAAGGATTACTCCTGGCTATGTGCTCAGAAATTGCTCCTGGCTTGGAGGAACATATGGGACACGGGGGGATTGAACTTCGGTTTGTCCTAGGTCAGCTGCGTGCAAGGCAAACCCTACTAATGCTCCATCGCTCTGGCCCCGGTGGCTGGCATTTGAACTAGTTTGGATTTTAGGTTGAGTGCCTACTGTACTTTAGCCTTAAAATCAGAGTAAAGTTTAATCTAAAAGCTAAATCTCTTTGTTGCTTAGGGCATAATTTCTAAATTTAAGAAAATGTGTGGTTTCTAGAAGGAGAGTAGTAAATATTCTCTCCCACTTTTTTTTAGTGAAGTAAAATAGTCTTATCTAAATAAATTTACTTAGAGAAATGTGAGTGAAGAGGAAGAGAAGGAAACATGTTCAAGAGAGAACACAAGAAACTGTGTAACATATACACAATGGAATACTATGTAGCTGTCAGAAGAGATGAAGTCATGAAATTTTCCTATGCATGGATGGACATGGAAACTATTATGCTGAGTGAGATAAGTCAGAGGAAGAAAGATAGACACAGAATAGTCTCTCTCATCTGTGGGGTTTATGAAAAATAAAATATATCATTGTAATAATGCCCAGAGACAAAAGAGATGAGGGCTGGAAGGACCGGCTCATAATATGAAGCTTATCACAGAGTGGTGAGTGCAGATAGAGAAATAACTACACTAACAACTGTTATGATAATGATAGTGAGTGAGTCAAATAGAATGTCTGTCTTGATTACAGGCAGGGGTTGGGGAGGAGAGATGGGGGTCATTGGTGGCGAGAAGGTTGTACTGTTGAAGGGGTGTGCTCTTTTTTTTTTATGACTGAAACCCAACAAACATGCTATGGTGCTTAAATAAAGATATTATTTAGAAAAAACTGTAACATCAAATAAATAACCAATCAAAAGTAAAAAGAAGAGAGAAAATACAGGTCTAGAGAAGCAGTACAGCAGGTTGAACTCCAGGGTTGACATTTCAGCACAGAGCCAGAAATAAACAATGAGCAGAGCTCTGTGCGTGTGTGTGTGTGTGCATGTGTGTGTGTGTGTGTGTGTGTGAGAGAGAGAGAGAGAGAGAGAACTAAAACGAAGTCAAGAATACACGCTTCCCATCCATATGTATGCAGAATGAAATCATTTTTGGTTCTTGATAGGATTATATACATGAGCTTTTGAGGACCACTGAATTATTCTTCTGTTTAAAAGATGCACTTGAAATTTGAATTGTTAGGATACTGATAATATGCTGACTAGAAGGGGCATATTTTAAGTCCTATAGTATGCTATAACCAGGTTTTGCCAATCTGTGAAAATTTGTTTTTTAATATATAAAATATTTATTTAAGCACCATTATTACAAGCATGATTGGGTTTCAGTCATAAACAGAATACTTCCTTCACCACTGCAACATTCCAACCACCAATGCCCCCCTCCAATATTTTGAAGTTTACAATATTTAGTATCTTGAGATAGGTGAATGCAAATGTTGAAACTAGTTAACACTACACATAGGTGTTTGTTTTGAGAATAGTTTGTCTATATAACCATTGGCCTTATATATTTTTTACTGTTCTTGACAGCTGAAATATTGGATGATACCAGAATTCAGATTATTCAGCCATTTACTATAGCTGAAGCAGAAGTAAGTCCTCTTTTTCTTATTCTTTTTTGGACAAAAACTTTAATAATAGTTGTAGTCTTTCATAATGCAATTTTTCTTTCAGGGTCATACCTTTAAAAAGGTAGTATTAGTGATTTATATCTGTGGGAATGTGATTTTTCTCATCATATTCTTATCTGCAATCAACCATCTATGAGGAGGTAAAGGCTTTGAGTTTTGAAGACCAGCTGATAAATATTCTGGAACCAAAGAAACACCAAACCTTTAAGAACTGCTTGGAGCAGATTTTCAAATTCTAATTTGGAAGAGGCCCAGGTGAGGTTCATAGAGGAATTGTGAAGACTGTTCTTTAGAAATCAACATTCTGCAGGACCTGATGAACTATAAAATAATATCCAGCTCTATGTACAGTTTGGTCTTGAAGTGAAAAATTGTAATTTAGAGATGACACTCAACTTTTTTCTATGATAAGATTTTAAGAATTTAGTATTTATGATGGTAAATGATAACAATTTTGGAAAACAAAATTACTCAAGAAAATAAAAAGATTGCATTAAAAGATATATTTTGGATGATAAAATATTATCTATGAAAGAAAACAAAAGAAAGAAATTTTTGGTACCAGTGTATACTAATTGTCTTAGGATTTTATGAAATATTGTGTTTTCAAATTTTGTTTTCATTCCAATGTTTGACAAGCTTTTTGCTATAAAGTGTTTTATTATTTCTTGTGTTTATGGAATATGTTGTCCTGACTCCATTGTTGGGCCATTAACATTAAATGAATTATTAATATTATAATTTTTTAATGGAAAAATTCAAGTGTTCATCTTCTGCTGAGAGACTAATTTATGTTCAGCCTCACAGCTGAATGGCATTTCATGTTAATTGTTTCTTTAATTTTATTGTTATATCACTGGCTTGTAACACTAGGATTCTAGTTGTGAAGTTTCATACTCTTTATGTACATATTTTGATGGTTTTGACGGTAGGATTTGATCATAGTTGGCTTGAATTTTATGGTAAATAAACCTCAACCTTGTGAAACAAACAGACTTTACATCTTTTTATTGTGGTGAAAAAATAATAGAATTGCAATGAGGACTTCAAACCAGTAGATGGTGCCAGATAACAAAGTACTGTTTTGTTTCTGTTAGCAATGGTTCTGTTAATAGTTAAATAAGTATATTGAAAAAAGCCTCTGCTCTGCTCCATGAGGCAACTCCATGAGGCACCCCACCCAAAACAGCTCCTAAGAGCACATCTGCAGTTTCTGAGCACCAAGGGGTAGCCAGAAGAGAGTGGCCACTTTGCTTAGCTTTGCGACCACATACATCTTCTGGCCAAAGACCCCAGCACAACACATAGAAAACACCACACTACAAGTGTGACAATGGGGAAACAATGCAGGCCAATATAATGCATAGAGAAAGAAGAGGGCAGGTCTGATGACCCAAAAAGTGCCAATCACCTATTTAGCCTCTCAGATAAGGAGTTTAGAGAAGAAATATGGAGGATCCTTATAGAACTCAAAGAAAGCATGACTCGAGTTGAACAAACCACAAATAAGAATCAAGAAGATATGGAGATAGAAATGAGAAACCTCCAAACTGAAATAACAGTATTGAAAAACTTGATAGGTGAAATGAAAACCTTACTGGAAAGCCTCTCCAACAGAGTAACAGCAGCTGAGGACCGAATCAGTATACTGGAAGATGAAATGCATAACAACTCCATACAACAGAAGAGATTGGAAAAGAGCCTTAAAGTAAATGGTCACAATATGGAAAAATACTCAAAGAATGTGAATAGACAAAAAATAGAAGTCTTTAATAAGCTCAACAGAAACAATATAAGAATCATTGAAGTCCCAGAGATACCCAGGAAGAAAATCCCCAGGAGGAATCAATAGTCAAGGACATCATTGCAGAGAAAATCCTAGATCTAAAGATGCATGTAACCAAATCCTGCATGCCCATAGAGTACCAGCTAAAAGATACTTGCTAAAAAGCACTCCAAAGGGAGGCTGCAGCTGGACCCAGACTATCCCACATGCCAGGATTCCTGCTCCTTCTCCTACAGGTATGGTTGGGAATCTGGGCAGACAGCTGGCCAATGGCCTTCTGGGCTGACCACTTAGTCCAGGAGACCGAGATTCCCCCCCCCCCCTATGTCAAATTGGTCTTCAGGACCAGGTTTGGCAACTGGGCTCTGGGGTGGGGGAGGAGGGAAACTCCTCCAGTATTCATACTGGATGCCCTGCAGCGGTGTCTTTTCTTACTAATACTCATTTTTATAACCGCGCAGGCGCAAATGTGCCCGTGTGACAAATATACTTTTTAAGCATTATCTGAAAATGTTCTTCATTCTAGATGGTTCCTAGGAAAGGAAATGGAATACCAAAGATTTGGATGATAACACTCAAAAAGATCTTTAAAGTCAGTCTTTATGGAAGTGACTTTCCGTACTGACTCCAAGCCAAAATCACAAACAATTCATATATATATTGTATATAGCCCCTGTCATGTATTGCCTCTCCCCTACCCCTGTGTCTCTTCTATCCTCTCATCTCCCTATCCTGATTTGTTATCTTCCCCTAATTTAACCCTCTTTACCCTCAGTTCCTAACTTGGTAGGCATCAAGATTGACCTCCTGCCCCAACAGACCACCTTCCAGCTCCTCAGTGAAAGACACCTTCTGGGTCCCCGTTCTCATGCCTCGGCAAAGAACTACAACCAGCATGCCTGCTGACTCATGTTTGATGGTCCCTCTTACCCTCACCAAATTGTGGACTGTTGCACGATACAGAATCAACCTCAGCAAAACTCCCAGATCAAAGACACTATATGGTCTCGTAATGCAGCAAAGCATCTCTCAAACTCAATTCCAAGGCCTGTGAATCGAAAAGTACCTTGGCTTTTATTCCCCACAAGAATATATCAAAAGACTTAATTGGGAGTCTATGGAAGCTCAATACCTGTATAACAATACATCTTAAGATGTGTATTCCTAAATATACAAGTAGCTTCCTCCACCACTTGTTTTATTCGAATGCCTTTTCTTTTTAACTCAGTTTTATTTATTTGTTTTATTTTAATATGAACATTTTTTCTCTATCCTTACAATTTTTGGGGCTGCTTGGTACAAAAAACCTTGACTGGGATTAAAGCTCAGAACAAAACCAGACGACAGAGACTGTGTGTGCAGCCTGTCATCCTTACCCAGAATAGCACCAGCAACACAGTATTACATCATACGTTTTTGTATGGGCACAATAAAAAAAAAGGGAAACCATAGACACAGAAAGATCTTATCTTCTAGGGATAAGAAATCACTTTTTATAGCAGAAGGGTGCCTCCCATCCTAAACATGTGTCATGTGGATACAATCAGTCACCAGGAGATTGGACAATGTTAGTCCAATCCGAAATCCCAGATCCCCGGTGTAGAAATGATACAGCTCCGGGCAACACCACCAGGAACTAAGCTCCATTAGGAGATTTAGAACACTACTCTGGCATCAACTTGTGCCAGTTTTGATATGACAACGCGGAAAGGAAAACTTGACCTAAGACCAGGCTGTCCTATCACATCACCTAACACTAAATGGAAATCAGAAGAGCTATCATCCTTTGAACTGTGAAAAATAAGAGCACCTACAACAGAAAACTGACTTTGACAACAGTGACTGAACTAATAAGGGACTAATAAGGAAAAACCTACACTAGGCTGTAGTCCAGGACACATAAACAACAACAACAACAAGATGTCTTAAGGCAGAGGTCCAACTTGGACAACAGAGACTGAGTAGAACCTTTGGATCCATAATATCCTAGGCTTCGGCTTAGGGACTGAATGAAAACAGGGAGCAAGTGTTACAGAAGACTGAACACCACAACAATGATGGATAGGAACCTCTAGATTAGAGACTCTATCCTAGACCCTGACCTATAACCTGTGCAAATACCAAGATCGCTAGCTACAGTGGCTTGATTTTCTCACACACAACCGAGAGGAAACTTTCCTGGCACCACAAAAAAGCCTTTGGGATACGGTAATGAGTATATGTGGAGCCAGGGGTTGATCCCATGATGGTATGCTTCAAGGATGAAGATACCCTGAATCTCTTAGGCCACGGAAATTCCCCTTCTTCCCCAATGCTTACTGTGCCTATAAAAAAAAAAAAGTGGGGGAAAACACCAAACCCTACTACTCCAGCACCCATACTTTTTCTTGTTTTGTTTTGATTTGTTAGCTTTTGACTTTATTTTCCTTCTCTTTTTGCTTCCACTTTTCTCATTCTTTTTCACTCTTGTGGTTATTATTTAGAGATTTTTTTTTAATTTTTATTTGCCTGGTCCATTTTTTTTCTTCCATTTTTCTTTTCTTTTTTCTCTCTTCTTTCTTTTTTTTTGGTAGTCGTCACCAAATTTTTTTCTCCCCCTTTTCTTATCCTTTTTATCTCCAATAACGGTGGAATAGATGCTCAATCTACAACAAGCTGTAAAGTGAAGACCAGTTGCACTAGCATACTGGGGGGTAGAGGAGGGAGATATGGGATGCATACTGGGAACAAGGGCGGAGGGAGGACAGCACTGGTGGTGGGAATGCCCCTCATTCATTGTCACTATGTACCATAAATGATGCAGTGAAAGATTTGTAATGCACTTTGTTCACAATAAAAATAAAAAAAAAGACCTTGATGTCAAACTTGAATCCATAAGATGCAAAGAGGAAAACGTAGGCAGAACATTTCCTAACATTGAGCTAAAGGTATCTTCAAGGGTGAAACACCACTGTCCAATCAAGTGGAAGCAGAGATAAACAAATGGGACACATTAAACCAAGAATCCAGAATGCATCCTATACCACCACTCTTTGGCCCCTGTCCTGCTAGTACAATAGGCCCATTTAAGTTTAGGTTTTTAATGTTTAGGCCTCTCTTGATTCTATTGTCTTTAACTTTGGTTGTTTGTCAACCCAACTTTGGTAATTGTAGATAGTGCTACAAGAAACGTAGGGGTGCAAACATCTTTTCTTCATTTTGTTTTTGGGCTTGAGGTATCTATCTATCTATCTATCTATCTATCTATCTATCTATCTATCTATCTATCTATCTATCTATCTATCTATCTATCTATCTATCTTTTGGTTTTTGGGCCACACCCAGTGGTGCCCAGGGGTTACTCCTGGCTGTCTGCTCCGAAATAGCTCCTGGCAGGCACGGGGGACCATATGGGACACCGGGATTCGAACCAACCACCTTTGGTCCTGGATCGGCTGCTTGCAGGCAAACGCCATTGTGCTATCTCTCCGGGCCCTATATATTTTTTTATACACTCCACCTACCCCCCAATTTTTTTTTTTTGTTTTAGATGCCAATTTTATTTTATTATTTTTTTTCCTTAGGTAAACTGTTCAGAATTTCTTATAAGGATTCAGAATCCTTATAAGGAATTTTTTTTGTTAAATATTTTTTCTCTTTATTTGAATATCTTTATTACATAAATGATTGTGATAAGGTTTCAGTCATATAAAGAACACCCCTCTTCACCAGTGCAACATTCCCGCCACCAAAGTCCCAAATCTCCCTCCATCCCACCCCACCCCCACCTGTACTCCAGACAGGCTTTCCAGTTCCCTCATTCATTCACTTGATTATGGTAGTTCTCAGTGTAGTTATTTCTATAACTGTGCTCACCACTCTTTGTGGTGAGCTTCATGGAGTGAGCTGGTGTTCCAGCTCTCCTCTAATTGTCTCTGAGGATTGTTACAAAAATGACTTTTATTTTTCTTAAAACCCATAGATGAGTGAGACTATTCTGCGTCTCTCTCTCTCCTTCTGACTTATTTCACTGAGCATGATAGATTCCATGTACATCCATGTATAGGAAAATTTCATGACTTCATCTCTCCTGACGGCTGCATAATATTCCATTGTGTATATGTACCACAGTTTCTTTAGCCATTTGTCTGTTGAAGGGCATCTTGGTTGTTTCCAGAGCCTGGCTATTGTGAATAGTGCTGCAATAAATATAGGTGTGAGAAAGGGGTTTTTGTATTGTATTCTTGTGTTCCCTAGGGTATATCCCTAGGAGTGGAATAGCTGGGTTGAATGGGAGCTCAATTTCCAGATTTTGAAGGAACCTCCATATCGCTTTCCATAGAGGCTGTACTAGACGGCATTCCCACCAGCAGTGGATAAGAGTTCCTTTCTCTCCACATCCCCGCCAGCACTGATTGTTCTCATTCTTTGTGATGTGCGCCAATCTCTGTGGTGTGAGGTGGTATCTCATTGTTGTTTTGATTTGCATCTCTCTGATGATTAGTGACAAGGAGCATTTTTTCATGTGTCTTTTGGCCATTTGTATTTCTTTTTTATCAAAGTGTCTGTTCATTTCTTCTCTCCATTTTTTGATGGGATTAGATGTTTTTTTTTTTGTAAAGTTCTGTCAGTGCTCTGTCCACCCCAAAATTTTAGGTTTTAAGATAATTTATTTCATTGCATAGTTTGAGGAACTAGAATTAGCAAAGAAAATAATTATTAAATCATTTTTAACTAATCAGAAATCATATAATAGTCATTACTTTCACCTTTTTTATTTTATTGCTAAAATTTATATGAATAAAATATAAATATTTATGGATTATTTTTTATTTTTTTGAATTAATATATTTAAACACCTTGATTATAAACATGATTGTGGTTGGGTTTCAGTCACATAAAGAACACCCCCCTTCACCAGTGCAACATTCCCATCACCAATGTCCCAAGTCTCCCTCCTCCCCACCCCACCCCCACCTGTACTCTCGACAGGCTTTCTACTTCCCTCATTTATTCGCATTGTTATGATAGTTCTCAATGTAGTTATTTCTAACTACACTCATCACTCCTTGTGGTGAGCTTCATGTAGTGAGCTGGACCTTCCAGCCCTCCTCTCTTTTGTCTCTGAAAATTATTGCAAGAATGTCTTTTATTTTGAGGTATATTTCAAGAAGTGGAGCTGCTGGGTCAAATGAAGCTCATTATTTTTCTTTAAGAATGCCTACATTTTTCAGAAAGACTGGACTAGTCAACATTCCTACCAACAGTGCCAACAGTGAATAAGAATCTCTTTTCCCTTGCATCTATGTCAGCATTGAACATTTTTGTCATTTTTGATATGTGCCAGTCTCTGTGGTGTGAGAAGATTTGCATCTCTCCAATGATTAGTGATGCATAGTATTTTTTATGTGCGTTTATACTTTTTAATTAATTTCTTCTCACTATTTTTTGATGGGGCTGGACTTTTTTTTCTTTTTGGTTTTTGGGCCACACCCGGCAATGCTCAGGGGTTACTCCTGGCTGTCTGCTCAGAAATAGCTCCTGGAAGGCACGGGGGACCATAGGGGACACCGGGATTCGAACCAACCACCTTTGGTCTTAGATCGGCTGCTTGCAAGGCAAACGCCGCTGTGCTATCTCTCCGGGCCCTGGACTTTTTTTCTTATAAAATTCTATCAATGCCTTATTTATCTTTGATGCTCATTCCTTATTAAATGATTGATGGGTAAATACTTTCTTGTAAGTCTTTGTTCCTGGTCATAATTTCCTGTGGGGTACAAAAGCTTCTTTATTTAATATAGCTCCATTTGTTTTTCTTTCTAGCCACTTGTTTGGCTAGTGGCGTTTCATACTTGAAAATGCCTTTAACTTTCGTATCTTGGAGAGTTTTGTCTATATTTTCCTCGATGTATCTTATGGATTCAAGACTGATTTTTACATTATAAATTTATTTCTATATGCTTTTTGTGCATGGCACTAGAAGAGGCCTGGGTTTTTTTTCTTTTTGCTATAGCTGACTAGTTTTTCCAAATCACTTGCTAAGAGTCTTTTCTTGCGCCACCCGATTATTTTCCTTTATGATGAACTGATAATATATTCCTGAGGGTCTGTTTCAGGATATTTCATTCTATTCAATTGAACTGAGGGTTTTATTCCTGTACAGTGCTGTTTTAATTGGGGAAAGTGATGTATCCCATCTTCTATTTCCCAAAGATTTCTTTAGCTAATCATGGAGGCTTATTATTTTACATGAATTTCAGGGGTGTTTGATATACTTCTTTGAAAATTGTCATGGGTATCCTTATAGGGACAGTATTGAATCTACAATGTTTTGGGGAGTATTGCCATTTTAATGATGTTAATCCCCTCAATTCATTAGCAAGGTATATGTTCATTTCCTTGTATCCTCTTTTATTCCTTGAAATAATGGTTCATAGTTTTTTTGTTTGTTTGTTTTTGGGCCACACCCGGCTTTGCTCAGGGGTTACTCCTGGCTGTCTGCTCAGAAATAACTCCTGGCAGGCACGGAGGACCATGTGGGACACCGGGATTCGAACCAACCACCTTTGGTCCTGGATTGGCTGCTTGCAAGGCAAACACCGCTGTGCTATCTCTCCGGGCCCTGATTCATAGTTTAATTTGTATCAGTTTTGCACTTCTCTAGTTAAATTGATAGCAAGGTTACTTAATTTTTCGAGGCATAATTGTGAGTGCAGCTTTTAAGAGCTTTCTCTTCTCTTTCATTACTTGCATATAGGAAAACCATGGAGTTTTGCTTATTAAGAAGCCTGCCTGTTTACTACACAAATTTATTGTTTCTAAGAACATTTTTTGGTAGAGTATTTAGGATTTTCTATATATTAGTATAATGTCCTCTACAAATAGTGAGAATTTGACTTCTTCCTTTTCTGTACGCATGTCCATGATATCATTTTTTAAAAATTTTTATTTAAAAATGCATCACATAGTTGACATAACTGATCATAATACACTTGTTTTAAGATTAGGGAAAGCAAATTGATTGAGAAAAATAAAAATAAAATAGAAAGAAAAACTGGAAAATAAAATGGAAGGGAAGAAAGAAGAGAAAGCTCACTAGCAAGTATATTTGTGGAAATTATTGTATATCTAATAAAGTCATTTATACAGTAGCAGAAGGTTTAGTAAGCTCTCTTTTTTAAAGATAAGAGATAAAATATACAATAAAAATGGTGTGTGTATGGCAGTTGTTTGCATAACTCAACTTCCACAACTACTGCAATTGTTTCAAATAGCACCACCCAGAGTACCTCAACTACTACTATTACAACTTCAACAATTACTACTAATACCACTAGTAGGAGTGATGGTGTTCTGCAGTCAGTCTCTTGTCTCTTCATGATCTTGTTCTCCCTTCTACATCTCTACTGTTAAGAGACGCAGGCCAAGAAATACCTATACTTCTCCATCTTCTAAGCAGTGTCCAGATGTCTACTGCAGCAAGGAAAATACAGGCCTTCATTGAATCTTCTTATTCTACTCCTTGTTTTGTTGAAACAGAAAATGTTGAGGATCCCAAATCTGATTTGAAGAGCATGTGAGTGTTTGACTAGATGGTGAATGCCAATATTAAATGCTGAACTGTCCTGAAGAAGATGAAGAAAGACAACTTCTAAAATTAATTGCGATGATTTCCTTAAATGTGTCTTCAGGAATATGCACACGTAAAACTCAGTCTTGAAAATAAGAATAGATTTGTTCTTACCCAAATATAAAGGAGAAGATGTAGAACTGAGATTGAAATTTTTTGTTCATTAGGTTGTTATGGCCATAAGACAGCTACATTAAAAAAAAAATGAATGTAGGGGCCAGAGACATAGCATGGAGGTAAGGCGTTTGCCAGGAGTAACCCCTGAGCGCTGCCGAGTATGACCCCCCAAAAATGAATGTGGTTTTCTTTATGTATACATGAGAAAAAATTTACAAGTGTTGCTACAAATCCTCAATGTAGCATACTAATTCAACGATAATAAACTTCAGATAGAAAGTTTTACATTATTAAACTATTAGTGTTGTCTTGGGGTCTGAAAGCCCTCCTATGCAGTTTTGGATTTGACATTGCACCTGATCTGTGTGTAGTAATTGACATGTTCCTAGGAAATGATGGTTTGGAACTCCCCAAATCTAAACATAAGTGAGTAAATTTTGCTTCTTTACTTAATCATATATTCCTGTTTAACAAGAGCACCAGATCCATTTAGCTAAAGTGATTTCAAGGAATAGAAGGGTATTGACTTCAACCGATTTTAAAATGCTTTTGATTAATGCATATGTCAAATACTTTTTTACAATGAGAAAAATTATGTTTTGATGACAAAATCTATCCATCTTGAAATTAAAGTAAATAGGTGATGTAGCCAAACTTGTAAATTAGGTGTTTGGGAAGTAGACTGGAAGCTAATCTGCATTAAATTTAGAAAACTTTTATACTTTTAATGTAAATATTTAAAAAAAATGGAATTAAAATAGCCACATTTGGAATACTTCCTGTATCAGTTATTATTTTTAGATAGTTTGATCCTAAACTCAAAGTTAGCTTGATTTTTTTTTTTGGGTCACACCCTGCAGTGCTCAGGGGTTACCTCTGGCTCTATGCTCAGAAATTGCTTCTGGCAGGCTCTGGGGACCATATGGAATGCCAGGATTTGAACCACCGACCTTCTGGATGTAAGGCAAACAGACTGATTTTTTTTTTTGTTTGTTTTTTTGGGTCACACCCAGCGGTGCTCAGGGGTTACTCCTGGCTGTCTGCTCAGAAATAGCTCCTGGCAGGCACGGGGGACCATATGGGACACCGGGATTCGAACCAACCACCTTTGGTCCTGGATCGGCTGCTTGCAAGGCAAACACCGCTGTGCTATCTCTCCAGGCTCGTTAGCTTGATTTTTAAAAGTAACTCTCTTCATAGCTGCCACAATGCACAGAAATAAAAAAAAAAACAACAAAACACTCTCTAGTGTTTTGTTCATATGGTCACACACTGATGCTTAGATGTCCCAGTATCTTAATATGGCCACAGTGGTCATTATAAGCAAAGTCCTTCTTTCTCCATCTTTAGAAATCTACATGGAACCAGCCCTATTCAACAAATCTCAAGCTACTGTGTATGTGAATGAACATTCCTTTTGTTTTATATTTGAATGCTAGTACATCTCTTTTGCATTGTACATTGTGTTTGTGTATTTATGCCTTGATTCACAGTAACTTCTTATGTTATGGAATTGACTTGCATTGAACACAAACTGTAAATAAAAAGAAATGACTGAAATAAAAAGTATGATGTTTGCTGTGAGCTTGTGTTAAATAGTTTTGTTTATGTTGAGAAAGTTCCTTCAATTTAGATGTTGATTTTTAGAGTCCATGATTTGCAAAAGCTGGTTTCCTTTTGAATGTCTTTATTTAAAAATTGTTTTAACTTTTATTGAGACCAATGTGAATTACAAGTCTTTCACAGTTATATTTAAGGTACTTATTGACAGTGAATTAGGGCCATTCCCACCACTGGGGTTGACCTCCCTCCACTCCTGTTCCCAATACGCATCCCATAACTTCACCTTCAGCCCTGTGGACTGCTAATGTAACAGGTTCCTTTGTGTATAGCTTGTTGTAGTTTGGGTCTCTTGATTCTATTGTCATTGACTTTGGGTTGGGTATTTAGGTTTGATAATTTTTTTTATTAAATTTTTTTCTTAGGTGCTGGGGTTATAACTCCATGAGAGAGGATCTGCCTTCTATTTGTGAGACTTGCAGTTTGATACATATACACACATACTAACACATGGTTTACACTGCTGTTATATGTAAATGTAAAAAGTTTAATTAATTTATTTAGGCATCGTTTTTTACAAGGTTATTCATAATACAGTTAGAATTTTTCCACAGTTGCAAAGTTATTCATAATTGACATTGTACAGTCATACAATGTACAACACCCAGTGCACATTTCCTACCACCAATGTCCCTGGTTTCCCTCTGATTGTTCCTAGAAACAATGTTCCTAAAAATAATTGTTTATAAAAACAATATATTTGTGTAGTAAAACTAGAAGGCTACTTAATAAGTAAAAAATCCATGGTTATCCTATATGCAAAATATCTTACTCTAGCTTTTATTTTTATTTATTTATTTTTGGACCACACTCGGTGAT